>NW_022992033.1:0-35138 GCF_902827175.1 Gymnodraco acuticeps
GAGCTGTGTTTCTCACTGACCATGAAGTGTGTTATTGGAGCGTGAACACAATGCTCCTGTTGGGGTTTTATCATTGACATATTAAACCCTGCTATTGATCCGACCCTGGCTTTAAGACCTCTCTCTCTGCTCCTCACATCACAGATTGCCAATCTTGTTCAAACCCTGTTCCGCTCACCCTCGTGCAGACGCTGTATTGAGACGACAGAAGCCTGTACGCAACACAACATGGTTCTTGCGGTCAATATTACGGGTACCTTCACATCGAGGAAAACACAGCGAGCAAATTGAAAAAGAGACAAATGACCCGGAGCTTGGTGAGGTCTCATTTATCAACAGACACAATCAGATCTAAGTATCCTGGGAGCCGTTCAGAGTGAGAGTCTGACGTATAAACCCTTAAGGCGTCACTTCACTGAGAGGAAGTAGACCAGAGAGGGCAAGAGTACACACCCTCTACTCAAGTAGAAGTACACATACTCTACTCAAGTAGAAGTACACATCCTTCACTCAAGTAGAAGTACACATACTCGTGTTTAAATAGAACAATAATGTCATTGTTAGCTAATGAATGTTTCCATGCTGAACAACGGCAACATGACAACGTTTCCATTGGTCCCTCTTCTTTAGAGAAGACCAGGAAATGATGGATACACGGATCGTGTTCAAATCAATAGGCACGCAATGACTCTAAAGAATAATGATCAGGGGCCTCATTTCTAAAACTTTGCATAGGATTCACGTGGGAAGGTGGCTTACGTAGTACAAAGCAAATAAATACGCAGAAAAATATTCCGATTTATAAAACACTGCGCACGCACGTCCTACGCCGCTTTCCCTTTATAAATCACAATCAGCTCGAAATACGGTCAGCTTTTGCGGGTTTCACGTAACGCCCATTCCTTCATTCATTCTGACTGACTGCAGGAAGGAGGTCGCAGGAAGGAGGTCGCAGGAAGGAGGTCGCAGGAAGGTGATCGCAGGAAGGAGGTCGCAGGAAGGAGGTCGCAGGAAGGAGATCGCAGGAGGAGGTCGCAGGAAGGAGGTCGCAGGAAGGAGGTCGCAGAAGGATGATCGCAGGAAGGAGATCGCAGGAAGGAGATCGCAGGAAGGAGATCGCAGGAGGAGGTCGCAGGAAGGAGGTCGCAGGAAGGAGATCTCAGGAAGGACATCGCAGGAAGGACATCGCAGGAAGGAGATAGCAGGAAGGAGGTCGCAGGAAGGAGGTCGCAGGAAGGAGATCGCAGGAAGGAGATCGCAGGAAGGAGATCGCAGGAAGGAGGTCGCAGGAAGGAGGTCGCAGGAAGGAGGTCGCAGGAAATGACGACAGAACAGCTAAAAACGGAGCTGATCCAGATTTTCTGCGTCATGACGACATTACTAAAATGTGGGCGGGCTTTACTCTCACGGGCCAATCAGGAACGTCGCTGTGTCAGAAACTCCTGCAGGAAACAACATATTTTAAGTCCCTCCTTTTTTTGCATTTTGAGAGAAGAAGACGCATTGTTGAGTATAAAGTTGACATTTTGAAAAAAAAAATGTTTAGGGTAAACATGTCGAACATTTTGAGAATGAAGTCAAAATTAAGACAGTCCAAAGAAAACAGTTGGAATGTCGAGTTTTCAGAAACGTTATAATTTTGAGGTTTTGAGAAAAAGTCAGGATTTTGAGGTTTTCAGAAAAAAGTCTAAATATTGAGAAAAAAGTCAGAACAATTCTCAATTTTGAGATTTTCAGAAACATATAGATGAAAGTCAACTTTTCCAACGGTAATGACACAATGGAGGAAGCCCGTCTGTTTGCGTTTGGAAATAAGTTGAAATGTCAACAATAAACGTCCAACTTTTCAGAATACAAATGTTAGAATACTGAAAATGTGACTTTATTCTCAACTTAATCAATAAATCAATCAATCAATTAATCAATGTTTATTTATAGCCCAATATCACAAATGTTACATTTGTCTCAGTGGACTTCACAGTTTGTACAAAATATCAGTATGACAATACGACACCCTCTGTCCTTAGACCCTCTGTCCTTAGGCCCCCTGTCCTTAGACCCTCTGTCCTTAGACCCTCTGTCATTAGACCCTCTGTCCTCAGACCCTCTGTCCTTAGACCCTCTGTCCTTAGGCCCCCTGTCCTTAGACCCTCTGTCCTTAGACCCTCTGTCATTAGACCCTCTGTCCTCAGACCCTCTGTCCTTAGACCCTCTGTCCTTAGACCCTCTGTCCTCAGACCCTCTGTCCTTAGACCCTCTGTCCTCAGACACTCTGTCCTTAGACCCTCTGTCCTCAGACCCTCTGTCCTTAGACCCTCTGCCCTTAGACCCTCTGTCCTCAGACCCTCTGTCCTTAGACCCTCTGTCCTCAGACCCTCTGTCCTTAGACCCTCTGTCCTTAGACCCTCTGTCCTTAGACCCTCTGCCTACTTTGTCCTCAGACCCTCTGTCCTCAGACCCTCTGACCTTAGACCCTCTGTCCTCAGACCCTCTGTCCTTAGACCCTCTGTCCTTAGACCCTCTGTCCTTAGACCCTCTGTCCTCAGACCCTCTGTCCTCAGACCCTCTGTCCTTAGACCCTCTTTCCTTAGACCCTCTGTCCTCAGACCCTCTGTCATTAGACCCTCTGTCCTTAGACCCTCTGTCCTCAGACCCTCTGTCCTCTGACCCTTTGTCCTTAGACCCTCTGTCCTCAGACCCTCTGTCCTTAGACCCTCTGTCCTCAGACCCTCTGTCCTTAGACCCTCTGTCCTGAGACCCTCTGTCATTAGACCCTCTGTCCTTAGACCCTCTGTCCTTTGACCCTCTGTCCTCAGACCCTCTGTCCTTAGACCCTCTATCCTGAGACCCTCTGTCCTTAGACCCTCTGTCCTTAGACCCTCTATCCTGAGACCCTCTGTCCTTAGACCCTCTGTCATTATAGACCCTCTGTCCTTAGACCCTCTATCCTTTGACCCTCTGTCCTTAGACCCTCTGTCATTAGACCCTCTGTCCTTAGACCCTCACATCGTACAAGGAAAAACTTCCAGAGAAAACCCACAGTTTAAAGGGAACATGGGAGAAACCTCAGGGAGAGCAACAGAGGAGGGATCCCTCTCCCAGGACGGACAGACGTGCAATAGATGCCGTGTGGAAATCCAAGAGATAATACATTTTACAGCATATAGACCGAATGTTAGGAAATGCATGTGTCTGTAATAAGAAGATGAATTCACGAGGATGACTCTACTGTACAGACTGGACTCCATCTTGTTTGTCTTTGCTTGACTTTACACACTAGATATTCAGTAAACAACAGATGTTTTGTGCGTACCTCCTGTGATTTACACACAGTAGTTCTGATGCATTGAATTAGGAGCAGCTCCTCCACCACAGCAGCTCTTAATCACATTCACACTGATCTACAACAGCCCAGCGATAAGCTGTGCAGCGACAACAACAACAACAACAACAACAACAACAATCTCAACAGATCTCCTGAGCCCATACCGATGTAATGTTAGCCAATAGCTTTTGCCTGCGAGGGAAAAATCAATGAGAAGTTGATTACAGCAATTCAAAGCTTCCCAGAGTGCATCAGGACGAGAATCTGCAGAATAATAATTGAAGCGAACGTATTGATTGTTCAAGGTTTTATTTTCCATTACAGATTTGTAATTAGCATGTGTGGCTTCATGGGAGGAAATACTACTTCTTATTTTTTAATCACATCGAAAAAGGGATTTGCTGCATTTTGAGGTGTTGAAGCAAAACTAAAATCATATGTTTTCATGCCAGGTAATATTCCCCGTCTACAATTTATGAAACATGACAGTCTTAGCCTCAACAGCTGCTAAACTAATAGCATAATGTTTATATTGTATGAGATTTCTCCAATGTAGACCCGAGCTGCTTTAACCTACACTTTACTTTTGGGTATTTCTGTATTCTGTAAGCAGAATAGTTTGAGTTTGGCGTCTACAGTCGACTCCATTGAGAACATTGAGTGATGGTTAGATAACTAAAACATGCAAAACATCTGATTATATTCATTTCAGCACATTTCAATTGAAGTTGAAGATGGGTAGGCTATATTAAAATTCCACCTTAGCTACCAACCCAGCTTCCACCCCAGCTTCCACCCCAGCTTCCACCCCAGCTTCCACCCCAGCTTCCACCCCAGCTTCCACCCCGGCTTCCACCCAGCTTCCACCAGCTTCCACCCCAGCTTCCACCCCAGCTTCCCACCCCAGCTTCCACCCCCGCTTCCACCCCAGCTTCCCACACCCGGCTTCCACCCAGCTTCCCACCCAGCTTCCCACCCCAGCTTCCACCCAGCTTCCACACCCAGCTTCCACCCCAGCTTCCACCCCAGCTTCCACCCCAGCTTCCACCCCCAGCTTCCACCCCAGCTTCCAGCACCCGGCTTCCCACCCAGCTTCCACCCAGCTTCCACCCAGCTTCCACCCCAGCTTCCACCCCAGCTTCCACCCCGCTTCCACCCAGCTTCCCACCCAGCTTCCACCCAGCTTCCACCCCAGCTTCCACCCCAGCTTCCACCCCGAACCCCAGCTTCCACCCAGCTTCCGCCCCCAGCTTCCAGCCCAGCTTCACCCCAGCTTCCACCCCAGCTTCCACCCAGCCTTCCACCACAGCTTCCACCCCCAGCTTCCACCCCAGCTTCCACCCCAGCTTCCACCCAGCTTCCGCCCAGCTTTCCACCCCAGCTTCCACCCCAGCTTCCACCCCAGCTTCCCCCAGCTCCACCAGCTTCCACCCAGCTCCCGCCCCAGCTTCCACCCCAGCTTCCACCCCAGCTTCCACCCCAGCTCCACCCCAGCTTCCACCCCAGCTTCCACCCCCAGCTTCCACCCCAGCTTCCACCCCAGCTTCCACCCCAGCTTCCACCCCAGCTCCACCCCAGCTTCCACCCCAGCTTCCACCCCAGCTTCCACCCCAGCTTCCATCCCAGCTTCCACCCAGCTTCCACCCCAGCTTCCACCCCAGCTTTCCACCCCAGCTTCCACCCAGCTTCCACCCCAGCTTCCACCCAGCTTCCACCCAGCTTCCACCCAAGCTTCCACCCCAGCTTCCACCCCAGCTTCACCCAGCTTCCACCCCCAGCTTCCACCCCAGCTCCACCCCAGCTTCCACCCAGCTTTCCACCCCAGCTTCCACCCCAGCTTCCACCCCAGCTTCCACCCCAAGCTCCACCTCAGTTTCCACCCAGCTCCACCAGCTTCCACCCAGCTTCCACCCCAGCTTCCACCCCAGCTTCCACCCATCTTCCACCCAGCTTCCACCCCAGCTTCCACCCAGCTTCCCCCAGGCTCCACTTTTCAACGCGCTTCCACCCCAGCTTCCACCCCAGCTTCCACCTCAGCGTCCAACCCAGCTTCCACCCCAGCTTCCCACCCCAGCTTCCCACCTCAGCTTCCATCCCAGCTTCCACCCCAGCTCCACCCCAGCTTCCACCCAGCTCCACCCCAGCTTCCACCCCACCTCCCCCCCAGCTCCACCCCAGCTTCCACCCCAGCTTCCACCCCAGCTTCCACCTCAGCTCCACCCCCAGCTTCCACCCAGCTTCCACCCCAGCTTCCACCTCAAGCTTCCACCCCAGCTTCCCACCCCAGCTCCACCCCAGCTTCCACCCCGCTTCCACCCCAGCTTCCACCCCAGCTTCCCACCCCAGCTTCCACCCCAGCTTCCACCCAGCTCCACCCCAGCTTCCAACCCAGCTTCCACCCCAGTTTCCACCCCAGCTTCCACCCCAGCTTCCACCCCAGCTTCCACCCCAGCTTCCACCCCAGCTTCCACCCAGCTCCACCCCAGCTTCCAACCCAGCTTCCACCCCAGCTTCCACCCCAGCTTCCACCCCAGCTTCCACCCAGCTTCCACCCCAGCTTCCACCCCAGCTTCCACCCCAGCTTCCACCCCAGCTTCCACCCCAGCTTCCACCTCAGCTTCCACCCCAGCTTCCACCCCAGCTTCCACCCCAGCTTCCACCCCAGCTTCCACCCAGCTTCCACCCCAGCTTCCACCCCAGCTTCCACCCCAGCTTCCACCCCAGCTTCCATCCCAGCTTCCATCCCAGCTTATATTTAAAATGAAACTGAAATGTTGAGAATAAATACAAAATGTAAGAATGAAGCAGACATTTAGAAAAGTCAAAAGGTTGAGAATAAAGATAACAAGTAACAATAATTGAGAATCAAGTTGGATTTCTAAGAATAGAGTTTAATTACAAGGAGTTTGAGAACAAAGCAGAACGTTTAAAAAGTCAAAATGTTAATTATGAAGTTAAAAAGTTAAGAATACATTTAGAAAATCTCAGCCGCCTTCTCCTTGCTAACAAATGTTTATTGCACCAAATAAACTGATATACATTCAGCTTCTCATAAAACAAAGAGACCCCCCCCCCCCCCCTCACAGCCGTGTTCATTATGAGTTGTTCACACAAAAGCCACAGATGGAAAGCGAGCACTTAACGCCATCAAACACATGTTGATCTGAAGTCAAATCCTCAGACGATGTATCCAGAGCAGGAACACAACGCAGTAACCAGAGTGTGTGAATAAGAACACTTCAAAGAGTCCCAGTGTGTTTGTTTCACAGGTTTCTAACCGTGCCTGCAGGCAAACACTCAGGGAACACATCCGACCGTCACACAATAACAATGATGCCAAAGTCTTTATGGCAACTCCTTATTGAGAGACACTGAACTGTATGTTAACTTTTCATAAAACAGGATTCAATGGAAGGGAGATTATGATTGTGATGTTGGGGGACACAATAGGGGGACACAATAGGGGGACACACTACATGTCATTATCTAAACTGCTGGTTCATTACATCACATTAATACAATAATGGAAAGGCCAATGGTGCATTCAGGTGCTCCTTGGACAATCCTATTTCACATGTTTGGATGTCTCCTAGCTGTGTGCGTCACTCTTTAGTGTCCCCCTCTTTAGTGTCCCCTGGTCTCCCAGCTGTGTGCGTCACTCTTTAGTGTCCCCCTCTTTAGTGTCCCCTGGTCTCCCAGCTGTGTGCGTCACTCTTCAGTGTCCCCTGGTCTCCCAGCTGTGTGCGTCACTCTTTAGTGTCCCCCTCTTTAGTGTCCCCTGGTCTCCCAGCTGTGTGCGTCACTCTTTAGTGTCCCCTGGTCTCCCAGCTGTGTGCTTCTCTCTTTAGTGTCCCCTGGTCTCCAGCTGTGTGCGTCACTCTTTAGTGTCCCCTGGTCTCCCAGCTGTATGCGTCACTCTTTAGTGTCCCCTGGTCTCCCAGCTGTGTGCGTCACTCTTTTGTGTCCCCTGGTCTCCCAGCTGTGTGCGTCACTCTTTAGTGTCCCCTGGTCTCCAGCTGTGTGCGTCACTATTTAGTGTCCCCTGGTCTCCCAGCTGTGTGCATCACTCTTTAGTGTCCCCTGGTCTCCAGCTGTGTGCGTCACTCTTTAGTGTCCCCTGGTCTCCCAGCTGTGTGCGTCACTCTTTAGTGTCCCCTGGTCTCCAGCTGTGTGCGTCACTCTTTTGTGTTCCCTGGTCTCCCAGCTGTGTGCGTCACTCTTTAGTGTCCCCTGGTCTCCGTTGTGTTTTGAGCTTCTGCAGCTTTTAGTAAACGCTGCCATGTCTCCTCAAGTTGCTGAATGTTAATGGGTAAACTATTCATACTCTCAAACAGACATTAACTCCATATCAGGTTTCACCTGCTGATTTAATTCAGAAAGCTTCCTCTCTGCCTGACCTGAGATCCTTCATGATTCTGTCCATGTAAACGCCCCCTCAGCAGCTGGGAAGATGATATGTCTCCGTCCCTCATGGCTATTTATTGTCTGTTCATTCACGGGAAATAAAAGTGGATTGTTCCTAATGATTCAATAAAGGATGAGCGGTAAAGCCGGTGACTCATCTAATCGTCCGTGGGGACATTATCACATCTGCAGCTGACGTCTCCATTGTCTCCGGCTTTATTAAAAACATCTTTGTGATGGTGCGGCTCTCAGCGGTCAGGCCTGAATAAGTGCCGCTGCCTCACATCCACGGAAACACCAGGAGCCCTCATTTACATATCTGAGGTTCTATTAATTCATAACGTCTCAGATTCATAAAGGAGGTCGGCTGACAAGAGCTAACAAGTGGAGACGGGGGAGAGGAGTGAACACGTCTACAGATAACAAAGTGTCTATATTTAGACCTGGAGAAAGACTTTCAATACATCTGCAAGTTTTTTATAATCCAAAATAAACACACGGCAGCTTCAGAAAGGATGCAGACATGAAACCCCAAAGGTTCCACATGAAGAAACATCTCCAGCAACACATGCAGCGTTTAGAGAACATTCAGCAACTTCAGGAGACATGGCAGCGTCTACTAAAAGCTGCAGGAACCAAACGCTGCAAATACAAAACGCAGGCCATATAGACTTTGTTGTTTATATAACCAGCCCAAGGAGAGATTTATATATAAAACCCAACCGATGGGAAAGTCTGCGTGCGTACAAAGACGGCCGATTAGCAGAAAAGTGCCGTAGTGTACACGATATCCTCATCCAGTAACAACACGTGATGCACAGTGGGACTCAGGAGCCAGACTCTTTAGGCGCTGTCAGAGGCATTCATGTAATGCAGTGGAGAATCGTGTCTATCACAACTGGACCTTCTGTAGACACCCCCCCCCCCCCGCCGTTATAATGTCCGTCTTCTCACCGAATTGTCGTCTTGAAAAGGTACTGACCCCTAGTGGTACGCGAGGGAACTGGAGGGGGTACGTGGAATTCCAAGGTGACAAGTAAAACAAATAATAATCCCGTCAAAAATGATAGTGCGCGATTTGTTTCCCTAGGGAGACAATAGTCTGTGGCACGCACAACCGCGCCAAAATCCCACAATGAAAACAGCTGCTTACCTGCAGCCAGACAAATACCAGGTCTGCGCTATGGATAAATGGCTGAAACATCCGCTTGCTCTGGATTCAGTCCAGGGTTCAGAGGAGCCGCCGAGAAACGTAAGAAAGAGGCCAAACTGAAACCAAGGCAGTGAAACATATTATTTGGATTCATTTCTACTTCTGCGGACCCACCGCAGCCTCAGTGCTTCTTTTGCGGTGAAGTCCTGGCTAATAGTGCGATGAAGCCAGCGCATTTACAGAGACACCAGAGCACCAAACACTCGGGAAGTGTCGATAAAAGTGAATAATTTTACAGACGAAAGCTGTCGGAATTGAAGTCGAGCCAGACAGTAATGATGAAAGCCACCAATGTGTCAATGAAAGCACTCGAGGCACCTTACGCCGTGTGCTTGTGGCTAAATCAAAAAACCTCACTCTCTTGTTGAGGAGCTCATTCTCCCTGCAGCGACTGCGTTGGCCGAAATGATGATAGACAAGAAAGCAGCCGAAGCACTCAAGAAAGTTCCCCTGTCGAATAACACCGTATCCCGTCGGATCAACGATATGTCTGTG
Source organism: Gymnodraco acuticeps (assembly GCF_902827175.1). Lineage (NCBI taxonomy): Eukaryota > Metazoa > Chordata > Actinopteri > Perciformes > Bathydraconidae > Gymnodraco > Gymnodraco acuticeps. The sequence goes on from NW_022992033.1 coordinate 9,438, forward strand.
AATATAATTGGACGAGTGGTGAACAAAATAAAACTAGCCGGTCAGTTGGCTTTTCAGCTGGATGAAATGCTCCTGTCCTTCGTGCGTTACAAAGATGCGTCGGACATAAACGAGCATATCTTATTTTGCAAACGCTGCCAGGAAAGACAACTGGGGAACAATTGTTCCAGCTTCTTCAGAGAACATGGTCTGCAGAGGAAAACCTGCAGCCACATCTGTACTGATGGAGCAGCTGCGATGACGGGGCACGTAAGAAAGGTAAATCCCGACATGAAATGGATGCATTGTATTATTCATCGTGAAGCACGAGCTAGCAAGAGGATGAGCCCTGATTTCAGTGCTGGTATGGATGATGCTGTGAAGATGATACATTTCATCCAATCTCGGCCATTGAATCGAATCACAGGCTGTTTGAAACTCTTTGTCATGAGAACGGCACAGAGCACGATCAGCTATTGCTTCTCGTGGGAAAACGCTACTGAGACTTTATGAACTTCGCAATGAAGTGTTTGTGTTCTTGACGGAGCATCTGCATCCTCTTGCTGTGCAGCTTGAGGATGACAAGTGGGCGGCGCGCCTGGCATATCTTGCTGATGTGTTTACCAAACTCAACGAGCTCAACCTTTCACTTCAGGGCAAGGAGTCACATATCCTGAAATTGTATGACAAAGTTCAAGGATTCACCAAAAAGCTCAAACTATGGGAGAGGAAATGTGATGAGGGAGACGTGATCCGTTTCCCACTACTCAATGCCCATCTTGCCACCACTGCTGTTGCCGGGGGTCCAGTGGTCAAGCTGGTGCAAGCACACCTGTCCAAACTCTGCACTGATTTCAGCCATTATTTTCAGGACATTGAAAATAAGTCAGAAAGACTGGATTGGGTGAGGAACCCATTCATTGTGAGTGAGAGCAGCAACAGCCTTCCAGCAATGCTGCAGGAGCCTCTGATGGAATTATCATCTGACCACGGTCACGGGGAACTTTCTTGAGTGCTTCGGCTGCTTTCTTGTCTATCATCATTTCGGCCAACGCAGTCGCTGCAGGGAGAATGAGCTCCTCAACAAGAGAGTGAGGTTTTTTGATTTAGCCACAAGCACACGGCGTAAGATGCCTCGAGCGTGCTTTCATTGACACATTGGTGGCTTTCATCATTACTGTCTGGCTCGACTTCAATTCCGACAGCTTTCGTCTGTAAAATTCTTCACTTTTATCGACACTTCCCGAGTGTTTGGTGTCTGAAGATGGCATATGCTGAGAAGTCATTGACTGAGTTTTGGTGTGATGGAGAAGGAATATCCTGAACTGGGAAAACATGCACTGATTGAACTTTTGCCGTTTGGTTCTACTTATTTGTGTGAGGTGACCTTCTCAGCTTTAACACACATCAAAACCAAGCAGAGGAACAGACTGGATGTGGAGACCAGCCTGGTCAAAGCTGTTTCCACACTGCCTCCAGAACTACCAAAGCTTATGAAAGACAAGCAAGCTCAAGTGTCTCATTAAAGCTCACATGATGAAAAGAAACTGCTAGGCTGATACTGATTCTGGATATTATTTTGCTAAGTGTTTTGTTCCTGAATCAAAGTTTAAATGCCTGTTTAAAGGGGACTTGTTCAAAGGGGCTCCATGGTTTAAGCCTAAATGTTACAAGATATATATAGCAAAGATAAGTTGATTATTTAGATTTCATATGTATTTATTTGATTATATTATTTATTTTCAAGGCAACATTTCATTTTTATTTATTTGTATTGAGTGATTTAAGTTAAAATTAAGAAAATGCCTGAGAATTAGATGTTCAAATTAAGGAGATGAAAATTAAAGTTATTTTCATTCAATAATCAGTTACGTTCTACTTGTGAAGGATCATCAGCACGTATGAGTGAGGGGGTATTCACGGTATGACAAAAGGCTCAGGGGGTACACAAGACAAAAAAGGTTGGGAACCACTGTTCTAGAGCACCTGGAACCGAGGGGAACTCTGAAAGAACACGCCCATTGGCTACAAATCAATATATGATTGGTTGATCAAACTGTCAATCAAACGCTCTCATTCAGTGTGAGGGCCAGGGCCTTCTATCAAGGATAGAGAATACCTGCTTCAAGGATCCTCTACCCAGAGACCCAGAACAACGTCTGATTGGTCGCTTTTTGTTTCTAACACAAAACCACTGAAATGCGTAGAGCATGGACCGAGAAGGAGAAACACATCAACGTAACACTGTGATATTACAGATCATCAACACAGATACCATTTATTCATTTTATTTACATTTTAAATTAGACCAGTGAGGAAACTCTCCCTGGTCCCCGGCTTGAGCTTGAATCTCAGGATCCATGTGTCTGTGATCCTTTCCAGAATGGAAGGAGTCATCACATACAGAGCATCAACTAGTTCCTGAACAGTGTCCTTCACATGCTGATATCAAGAGAGGGAGTTACACAGTCACAAGATGGAGGAATAGAAAGCAGTATTCAATGTTCACTTCAGATTAGCTCCACGTCAGAAATGAGCATGCTTGATGTCTCTCTCCATAGAGGTTGAATCATCATGTTAATCACATAGCTATCATCTGCCTCAAACAGTCCTGATGCTCTTCTAGGTAATCACACATCCTGTCATGAACACAGCTACAGTTGGGATGCCTTTGTTATCATGCTGCTCTCATGTTGGAGGAGGACTTTCAGGATTTTCCCTACATTTCTTCAAGGAAAGTTCTTCTCCAACACCCCCAACACATGTTGACAACATAACATAGCAATGTGGTGACGCAGGTATGCAGGCGGGTGTGACTGACACGACCCCCGCAGATTGTCGATGCCCAGAGGTGAGTCTGAGAGTGAAGCGGCCCCTCTTTGTTTCCTCGCCTCGGCACAGGTGGCGTCCGAGCCAATGTGAAATGAACAATCAGAAAGAGATGAGAGCGGCTGAGACTCCTGCGCTCCCTGAATGTCACACGGATAATTCCTCTGCAGACATCACCTGATGATCCGAGCGGCTTTTATTATTTAGTGATGGGTCTTCATACAGAGGCGCGCTTTTGTTAGGCTCTGAAGGATGGAGATGAAGCGGACATCCGACAGGAAGTCATTTCAGAAAGAGTGTGCAGGTGAAATGAATCGAGTGGATGTTTGTTGTTGTTGCACGACCCAGGTGTGACTTCTACACGAGATATGACATGCTAAACTAGATTTCTTTGTTGACTGAGGAGTTTATTTTACCAGCTTTTGAGTCCGTAGATTTCTCCTAGATTCAACACAAGTTAGCATTACATTACGCCTCATTTGCATATTAGATCATAGTCAGAAGACTTAAAGGGGACCTATCATGCTATATTTGAACAATATATTGTAGGGCCATACCTATATAAAGTATATAAATATATATATTTTTTCAAAATACCAAACAGATCCTGCATTTTAGCCATGCCTCATTTAGCTCTATTTGCTCTTTCCAGCCCTGTTTTTGCAGGGGGCTGATTCTGTGAGCTGCAGCTGACCACGCCCCCCTGAAGCTGACCACGCCCCCCTGCAGGAGAGGGGAGTTGGCAGTTCCTTTGGCATTAGGGCAGGGATATCTAGATACTTTCCAAGCTTTGACATAATGAATTGTGCTACTTTTAAAGCAAGCAACGATGTTTTCAAATCTGTAATCAAAAAGCTCCTCAAAAACGCTATCGAAGCACTTCCTGCCGTTACTACGTTGGTTCAAAAGGTAACAACAGACTATTTTTCTTAGCGGATGCATGTCAATTTAAATCAATACATTGTAGTGCCGAGAGATAGGGAGTCGGAGGCGGTGCAATGAAGGTATGAAGCTGGCTTTAATGAGCAGCAGAAACGGACATGTTGTCAGGTCGCAGCCCGGGAAGACAAGAGAAAGAAACCAGGAGGGAACACAGTATAACAGCTAACAACACAAATGTCCGTGCGGAAACAATACCCCTACCCCACAGTTCCGTGGTGAATTATGTCAACCAGTGATCACTACAGCATACAACAATTTTTTTAAATCATTTTCTAAATCCATAAAAGCATTTCAATTAATATTAGGAGTCATATCGTTACTTTGTTAAGAATGTGTCCGTGTAATAAGCGGGATAATGTGCATGTGATAATTATCCCTTACATATGATTATATAGAGTCATTATTCATTTGTTTTAAAGCAGGCGCAAACGCTTGCCTCGGGGAGGGAGAGAAAGAGCCACAGCGGAGAATAAACAGAAGGGCAACCATGGCAACCATGCAAGGCAAGTCTTCTTCGCTGCTTTTGTGGCAGACTACAGCGCCACTTACAGGCCTGGCATATGTACTACAGCGTCTCCAGCGCTTTCGAGCGGCAATGGCCGGCCGTGGCCCAACCTCTCATTCCCCTGATAGGTGGAGAGTTGACCACTAACCGAAGCACCTCTTCTGTGACGTAGAAAATAATTCAAATCTGGATCAGTCTGTATCAGATCCGTTACAGCCACGTTTTTAGAGATGTGACCATGGAGGAAAAGAGAGAGGGTTGTGTTTTCTGACTCTTGGTGAGTTCCCTGACACACCGGGGACACATCTTCATGTATAAAAGACGTACAAAAGTGCATTTTTATGATGAGTCCCCTTTAATGTCAGTAATGAAGTGGGAAGATTCATGATCTGTTGGTTACATTTTTTACCATATTCTACGGCGTCACTTTTTAGTGTCCCCTAGTCTCCCAGCAGTGTGCGTCACTCTTTAGTGTCCCCTGGTCTCCCAGCTGTGTGCGGCTCTCTTTAGTGTCCCCTGGTCTCCCAGCTGTGGGCATCTCTCTTTAGTGTCCCCTGGTCTCCCAGCTGTGGGCATCTCTCTTTAGTGTCCCCTGGTCTCCCTGCTGTGTGCGTCACTCTTTAGTGTCCCCTGGTCTCCCAGCTGTGTGCGTCACTCTTTAGTGTCCCCTGGTCTCCAGCTGTGTGCGTCACTCTTTAGTGTCCCCTGGTCTCCCAGCTGTGTGCGTCACTCTTTAGTGTCTCCTGGTCTCCCAGCTGTGTGCGTCACTCTTTAGTGTCCCCTGGTCTCCAGCTGTGTGCGTCACTCTTTAATATCCCCTGGTCTCCAGCTGTGTGCGTCACTCTTTAGTGTCCCCTGGTCTCCAGCTGTGTGCGTCACTCTTTAGTATCCCCTGGTCTCCAGCTGTGTGCGTCACTCTTTAGTGTCCCCTGGTCTCCAGCTGTGTGCGTCACTCTTTAGTGTCCCCTGGTCTCCGTTGTGTTTGAGCTTCTTCAGCGTTTGGTTTCTGCAGCTTTTAGTAAGCGCTGCGCATGTCTCCTCAAGTTGCTGAATGTTTTCTTCATGTGGAACATTTGTGTTTTTATTAATGCTGTCAAAATTATCGCGTTAACGGCGGTAATTAATTTTTTGAATTAATTGCGTTAAAATATTTAACGCATTTAACGCATGTGCAGAATAGCCCACCCCATATGTGCCACCAGTGGCAGCGCCAGGGTATGGCTGGGGTAGGCTACACCCATACCAAGAAATGGCTTAGCCCCACCATGAAAAATGATGTTAAAGTAAGCAAAATAAAGTCTGCCAACTCGCGCGGAGTAAATTGCACAGACAGCAGTTAGTAAGATTGATTTCAGTAGCCACGGTTTTGAAAACTTTTGTCACGTAGTGATCGTCTTCTCAATAGAACATCTTTGATAATGTCTTCTGGCCAATCAGAATGAAGATAATGGGTGGTGTTGTTGCAGGAAGTCGCGACGGAGAATACTTTTGGTGTAGTACAGGGGTGCACATAACTGGTACTCAGGCAGTGGCGGCTGGTGGAAAATATTTTTGGTGGGGCTGTTGATATAGTGAGTCAACTTTTTTTTTTTTGGGAGAAATGACCCCTTAAATGAGGACTTCTGGTGATGTAATGGCGCCTTTCCAGTGCAGCGCGGAGCTCGCTTTAATGCTGCGTTCAGACCGGACGCGATGCGAATATTCGCTTCGCTCTAAACGCTCCTATCGCATCGCTCTAGTCGCTCGAGTTTCACCGCGGCTGCCAGCTGTGTTTACTCGCATCATTCAAACAAGACGCGCTCGGGAGCTACAACTACAACAAAATGAACATATTTTACCGTGATTAAATTGTAATACACGTTTCTAAATGATGCCGACGTAACAACATACTGATACCGGTTAGTAAAAACCATGAATTAATGCTTTGACAAGTCTCACTGGAGAACTGCGATAAAACAGCTGATCACAACGTTCACACTCTGTGGTCACGAAGTACTCCACTAGCAGCCGCCGCCGCCCCCCCCCCCTCTGTCGACTTTCCTGAAGTACTCCCCCGTTGATAGAAATCAACACGTAATGAATTAAGACCCCACGGTTTGATGATTGATAGGTGTGTGGGCTGTCATTCATGTTTTAATAAACCTAGATACTGTATGTTAAATGGATATATCCGCCTTCTTTCATTTATCTTTCCATTCCCACAACAAAAGAAATGGCATATTTTGGACATAGTTCGAATGGTGATTAATCATGATTAATACATTTTTAAGCTGTGATTAATCTGATTAAAAATGTTAATCGTTTGACAGCCCTATTTTTTATATCTGCATCCTTTCTGAAGCTGCAGCTTGTTTCTACTGATGGAAGAGTTTTGGGTGTTTGCACCTGTTGGCCTCCGTGCATGAACAAAATGGAAACAATCCGTCCTGTATTCCTACTAAAGCTTCACAACCTTAATGTGCCACGACAAAGACATCCCTCATAATCTGATGGATATTTATTTCTATTGATTCAGGTTTTGGTCTCCTCTCTTTACTCAAAAAGAAAGACATCATTTTCTGCAGGAAGGTCACTGCATCGGAGTCACGCTTGGTTTGAGACATTAAAAGAGAACTGGTGAGTCAGGGGAAAGAGTATTGTGTCTTTCAGTGGATATTGAAATTAATAAGCGTGAACATGAGGAGGGGTTGGGTCTGAGTGCCAACATTAAATCTGCAGAGATAAAAAGAACACTTGTTTCTGCAGAACTGTGTTTTTTAGATTTCGTATTGATATTCAGTCCATTCCTCACTGTAGAAGATAAAGCCTTTAATGGAGCCTGAACGCGTCATTGCAGAGGCTGGTCTGTCAGTGGGAATATGAAATAAATTAAGACAACATTAAAGTAAAAACAGTTTATCCCAAGGGTGTATTTACAGTAGGAATACAAGCTGGTTAATGGAAAGCTGGAAATCTAGTTTCTAAATGTGACGAATAAACATCATCACACCCAACATTAGCCTCCTTTAGTTTAGCGGTGGTGACGTGAAGTCATGTGACCGTGCTGGAGTTCCTCTATAGCCCAACTTTAGCCGCCTTTAGCTTAGCGGTGGTGACGTGAAGTCATGTGACCGTGCTGTAGTTCCTTTATAGCCCAACATTAGCCACCTTTAGCTTAGCGGTGGCGACGTGAAGTCAATGTGACCGTGCTGTAGTTCCTTATAGCCCAACATTAGCCTCCTTTAGCTTAGTGGTGGTGACGTGAAGTCATGTGACCGTGCTGTAGTTCCTTTATAACCCAACATTAGCCTCCTTTAGCTTAGCGGTGGTGACGTGAAGTCATGTGACCGTGCTGTAGTTCCTTTATAGCCCAACATTCCAACATTAGCCTCCTTTAGCTTAGGCGGTGGTGACGTGAAGTCATGTGACCGTGCTTGTAGTTCCTTTATAGCCCAACATTAGCCTCCTTTAGCTTAGCGGTGGTGACGTGAAGTCACGTGACCGTGCTGTAGTTCCTTTATAGCCCAACATTAGCCTCCTTTAGCTTAGCGGTGGTGACGTGAAGTCATGTGACCGTGCTGTAGTTCCTTTATAGCCCAACATTAGCCTCCTTTAGCTTAGCGGTGGAGACGTGAAGTCATGTGACCGTGCTGTAGTTCCTTTATAGCCCAACATTAGCCTCCTTTAGCTTAGCCGTGGTGACTCAAAGTCATGTGATCGTGCTGTAGTTCCTTTATAGCCCAACATTAGCCGCCTTTAGCTTAGCAGTGGTGGCGTGAAGTCATGTGACCGTGCTGTAGTTCCTTTATAGCCCAACATTAGCCGCCTTTAGCTTAGCAGTGGTGGCGTGAAGTCATGTGACCGTGCTGTAGTTCCTTTATAGCCCAACATTAGCCACCTTTAGCTTAGCAGTGGAGAAGTGAAGTCATGTGACCGTGCTGTAGTTCCTTTATAGCCCAACATTAGCTGCCTTTAGCTTAGCGTTAGTGACGTGACTCATGTGACCGTGCTGTAGTTCCTTTATAGCCCAACATTAGCATTAGCAACATCAGGTTATTTAACTCTGTGACATATAACTCCCAAATACTCCTCATAAATACACAATATTAAAAATTAAACCAGAAAAATGCAGTTCTTAATAACCCTAACTTTTAACGTGTGAGTTATTTTGTATTTTACCAGACTTCCTTATATCTTGAAATAAGATTGAAACTAATCAAAAGCCAATTCATATTTTATTCTACAGAGCTTTTTACTGAAAACCCAACCATTTCTTTCAGTAACTCGATCATAACGCATCTTTTTCTCATAAACACTGATTAAAATTACATTTATTTATTGCATTTATAAACTCCCAAACCCTGCTGAGAGACGCAGCCAGTTGCACAGCTTCATGGATCAAATGTAAAAATCTGAAGGAAGCTATCTTCAAACCTGCGCCGTGTTCCCTGAGTTATCTTGTGTTTGTCCCTTCTTCTTCTTCCTCCTCTTGTTGCTGACTCTCCTTCCTTCAAACTCTTTCCCCAGAGACCCACCTGCGACTGATGCATCCCGCTGGCTTTTATTTGTCGGTGCAGGAAGCGATAAGAGGCACTTTAAGTGTCAGAAACAACGAGGGAGCCGGAGTTTAAAGACACCAGACGACTTTCCCTTTCCCTCTGAGTCCTGCTGTCTCTGTAAAACTGAGAGGCTTTACAAAGAGCACTGTGTTGTATCATTCTGTTGCACATTTTCCTGCTACCAACCTGCAGTTTAGCAGATGGAAATATCTCAGCATGATATCACGTTTGGTGAGGACAAATACAAAATAATACTTAATCTTGCGTTAAGAGCAGCTATTTTAGGTTTCCTTACTCCCAATCTCACATGCATTACACTGTAAACAACACATACAACCCACAGTGAAACAGTGCAGAACAGCCCCAGGTAACAGTCGTTGGTAATAACTAAAGACGAGCTTTTATAAATTGCTCTGATTTTGGGAAAAGTGGGTTTAATTCTCTGATAAAAATAAATGTTCAGTTTATTTGTGCGTCCTTGGCCTTTCTCTCTCTCATTTGAGGCGCAGTTCAAGCTAGAGGGTGGAATTGATCCATCCAGTTTGTCTTTCTTTTATAAAACGGGGCAGATTTAAAAAGACAAAATGGATAAACCACAATTACTGCGACCAAAGGGTGCCGGATCAGGGTCAGGGTCAGGGTCAGAGTCAGGGTCAGGGTTAGAGTCAGGGTCAGGGTCAGAGTCAGGGTCAGGGTCAGGGTCAGGGTCAGGGTTAGGGTTAGGGTTAGGGTTAGGGTCAGGGTTAGGGTTAGGGTCAGGGTTAGGGTCAGGGTCAGGGTCAGGGTTAGAGTCAGAGTCAGAGTCAGGGTCAGAGTCAGGGTCAGGGTCAGGGTCAGGGTTAGGGTTAGGGTAGGTCAGGGTTAGGGGTCAGGGTCAGGGTCAGGGGTAGGGTTAGGGTCAGGGTCAGGGTTAGGGTCAGGGTCAGGGTTAGGGTTAGGGTCAGGGTCAGGGTCAGGGTCAGGGTCATGGTCAGGGTCAGGGTTAGGGTCAGGGTTAGGGTCAGGGTCAGGGTCAGGGTCAGGGCTGCAACACACGGCACGACAATTTCCACTAGATGAGTCCATTTGGCAAAGTAGATCTTGAAACATCCTTGTAATGCTAAAATGGTCTGTTACGATGTGAGGTGCAGGTGAAAGAACAATACGTGGAGAGAGGATTTTCTTGCAAAAAATAAACAGGCGTTTTATTCTTAGCCTTCCACATTATTCCACAGAAACACAAACTGCATGCCTGGAGCTGCATTCACCAGCAAGGAACAAACACAAACACGAATGCCCCTTCCCCTCTCTTCCCAACCACATTTATAGGAGACTGCCCGCCTTCCCACTCCAACCTGGCCAATCAGGTCATGGTTCTGAAAGCGGAGTGAAGGCTTAAATACAAAATTAAACACTGTTATCTACCTTTAATAAAACCCTAAAGGCTTAAGTAAATTCCTTATTGCATCGCCATAAATATTATACCTTCAAGAACAACAAGGTCTGCTTAAAACGGATAGTTTTTAACCTAATTGACATAAAATCACACATTTCCTGACCAATCGCGTCCAAGACTCCGCCTACTCATACGGCACATATAAGGAGTACTTTGGAGGCGTGCACTGGGACAAGATGGCCTCCAGGTCTGAACAAAGGAAATGGTGATTACTTGGTCCTTGTGTGTTTTACAGACAAACGAATTTAGACGCATTTTATTAGTTTGTCTTTGTAAACTGTTTTTATAACTTTACTGAAATAAAGGCAACTCAGAATGTACGACCTTTCTTAACAAACAAATAGTTAAGACCAACATGTTAGTGAGGGAGTGTGTGTGCTTCCTCACTAACATGTTAGTGAGGGAGTGTGTGTGCTTCCTCACCAACATGTTAGTGAGGGAGTGTGTGTGCTTCCTCACTAACATGTTAGTGAGGGAGTGTGTGCGCTTCCTCACTAACATGTTAGTGAGGGAGTGTGTGTGCTTCCTCACCAACATGTTAGTGAGGGAGTGTGTGTGCTTCCTCACTAACATGTTAGTGAGGGAGTGTGTGCGCTTCCTCACTAACATGTTAGTGAGGGAGTGTGTGCGCTTCCTCACATGGTCTTTGTATAATAATGCCGCATGATTTGATACGGAAGAATGTTGTGTTCAAAAACATCCAGGGAAAAAATTACTAAAGAGAGACGCAAAATAACAACACCTGACTAATAAGAGAGAGACTAGAGACTAGACTAGACTAGAGATTAGAGACTAGACTAGAATAGACTAGACTAGAGACTAGACTAGAGACTAGACTAAAGACTAGACTAGAGACTAGACTAGACTAGAGACTAGAGACTAGACTAGAATAGACTAGAGACTAGACTGGAGACTAGAATAGACTAGACTAGAGACTAGACTAGAGACTAGACTAGAGACTAGAGACTAGAGACTAGACTGGAGACTAGAATAGACTAGACTAGAGACTAGACTAGAGACTAGACTAGACTAGACTAGAGACTAGACTAGAGACTAGACTAGAGACTAAAATAGACTAGACTAGAGACTAGACTAGAGACTAGAGACTAGACTGGAGACTAGAATAGACTAGACTAGAGACTAGACTAGAGACTAGACTAGACTAGAGACTAGAGACTAGACTAAAAGAGACTAGACTAGAGACTAGACTAGAGACTAGACTAGACTAGAGACTAGAGACTAGACTAGACTAGAGACTAGACTAGAGACTAGACTAGAATAGAGACTAGACTAGAGACTAGAGACTAGAGACTAGAGATTAGAGACTAGAGACTAGAATAGAGACTAGAATAGACTAGACTAGAGACTAGACTAGAGACTAGACTAGAGACTAGAATAGACTAGAGACTAGACTATAGACTAGACTAGACTAGAGACTAGACTAGACTAGAGACTAGAGACTAGACTAGAGACTCGACTAGAATAGACTAGAGACTAGAATAGACTAGACTAGAGACTAGACTAGAGACTAGACTAGACTAGAGACTAGACTAGACTAGAGACTAGAGACTAGACTAGAGACTAGAGACTAGAGACTAGACTAGAGACTATACTAGAGACTAGACTAGAGACTAGACTAGACTAGAGACTAGACTAGACAAGAGACTAGACTAGACTAGAGAGAGATGATAAAGGACTAGAGAAAGATGATAAAGGACTAGAGAGAGAGATGATAAAGGACTAGAGAGAGATGATAAAGGACTAGAGAGAGGTCTCAGGTTGTAGCGGCCTTAAAATCGACATCATTTTATGGCCCCGCCCACTTTAGGTGAAACCATCGCTGTCATTTGAACAGCGATCGAGCTTGAAGGCACAGAGATCTTCTGTACTGTCCTTTGTTCTTAGCCAGCATGTGTAGTTCTCGGGGGGCGTTCGAGTCCAGTTTTTAATAGTCTGCCGTGGTTTCGTTCCATTTCAAAGAGCTTGACGCTCGGCGTAACATTGGCACACTGCCACTCCAACATCCAATCCCAGAGCTTGAAGATTAATCACGGGGTTTGTCAACGGGACTCTAGTTCCAAACGATAGAAGGGGATTATGGGTAGTGTAGTGTCTTCGGCCATCCTAAACTCTGCATTTTTTTTCGGATATCATATCGCATTAACAACACCACATCTGGCGTCACAGAGATCTTCTGTTACTGTCCTTTCTTCTTAGAGGAAGTTCAGAAACACGTGACTCTGGATCTGTTTTAATGTTTGAGGTGCAATAAACGACACAGCAGCTTTTTGGCATGTTAAAAAGTTTCTGCCTCGCTCATGAGAGTAACAGCTGGCGAAATTACAGCCTCGCCTACTGATTTCAATTTAACCCTATATCGAGCCCGATTCTCGATTTCAAATGTGTGCTCTAAAATGATGTTTATAAATGACTATTATCATTATTATAAGCAAGACAATAAACGGCAAAGATATGTAGAAAATAAACGTATTTGAGATACGTTCATAACGAACGTAACGTGGGAGAAAATACGTTTCTAGCTAAACGTAATTGAGAATGCAGTTTAGTTCTGTGGGAACGTCATTTTTAGGAGACAGGGTTGGATTTTTTTGTATGAATTGATGTTTCATCCAACCACAGAGCTTGTTGACTTATCACGAGGTTTGTCGCAATAGCTGGGGATTGTGGGTAGTGTAGTCTCTTTGGCGCTCCACATTTCAGAGAAAACAAGTTGTTTCTCAGAATCGAAGGGGAAAAACACAAAAGCATTGCACACAATTTAAACCAATCAATGTTGTGTAATTATCAAGGATAATCTGGTGTTTTTTAGTCGATGAGTAGTGCAGATATCACTGTCAAATCAATCGACAGTAAGGGGAATACTTACTTCCGGGTTATTCTCCGTTATCCAATGGGAATGGACGCTCACATTGCCTTTAAGAGCTGCCGACATAAACGGCTGCGGTGCTTCCATGAGCGTCAAATACCGCCGCAGATGGGAATACATTGCAATCAGTTGAAAGCTCTTTGCGTCCGTTTATGAAGCTGAAGGAGCCTAGGAGCGTCACAACTGCACGCCATGGGACCCTGACGAAGCGTCGCTCCTGGACACTTAGGGAGTGAGAGTGTGTTGCTCGTACATATGAATGGGTTCAGGTTTAGAACTTCTGCGTTTGGTTTGATAACGGTTTACAGTACCTACGATCACTCTGCACCGTATGATGTGTTAATGTTTAACTCTCCACTACAACCTTTAATCCTGCAATGAATCTGCACTTTGAACCGAGATACTCCTTGAGTTACTTGAGAGGAAACAGCACCCAGCAGACTTCATCACTACAGAGAGACGGACTGAAAACCAGACGATCAGATTCACCTTCAGACCAAACTAACAACTTCCTCTGAGTTCAGCTGCAGGAGAGAAAAGAGGAAACTACAGCACTGCTGCTTCAACCTGAGGACCCTCCACCCCCTGAAGGTGAGTCTGACTCCAACATCACTCAGAGTAGATTTCAGTCAGTAGAGGAGGGGGGTATTATATTATATAATATATTAATATATTATTATACATCTTTATTGAACAAGGACCATGCATACCAATACGTTAATCTTAAGATGTTGCTAAAGAGATGCTAAATGCTATATTATAGCTAAAAGCTCATTTCTATCCGCAGTCCCTGGGCACGAACACATAACAATCAACCAGCAATAAAACATGTCCTAGAGCCTATCACACTCACCATAAAACCAGATCAAAGTACAGAGGTATACATATACTAGTACATTTGTTAATATACATATAACTGTACGAATCATTTATCTAACATCTCAAATTACAGAAAACTTCATGTTGGTAAGACACAAAAAGCTACATTTGGGATGAAATGTGAAAATCTGAGCAGGTTTTAAGATGGAAGCAGATTCCAATGTTTGATTGCGTAAACAAGAGATGGCAGATTGTGCAGAGGTTACATCTGCGTTCAGGGTGGGTCGAGGTTCTGCCCATTTGTTCAGAGCGGAGCTGGAAGAAGCTTCTCAACGGTGCTGGAGAAGCTATAGAGGTTTCTCAATACTCAAATGTCCCCTCCTCGAGTCCTCGGTCCTCCGGTAGTGTCCCGGAAATGAATTTCAGCGCGCCATTTTGAAGGACATCTAATTTCTCTAAATGCACACCGAGGATCGAGCGTTGAGGAGGCTCTCTGGAGGAGCTCTAACCCGAGGAGAGAGGAGAGAGGAGAGAGGAGGCTCTCTGGAGGAGCTATAACCGAGGATACACTGATGGTTCCTCTGCGGATGCATTTCCGGGAACGGTGGAGGCGTGACGCACGGCCGGACTTATATCAGCCAATCACAGCTCTGCATGCATCCCCTGGATATTATTTTAGAAACTGCTTTCATCGCGTAGGGATGTTTCCAGAGAGAACAGCTGTGAGGTCCGTGCAGAAAGCAGAGCAGTGTACAATATCACTCAGTATAACAGGCCTACTCTCTTTATTTGCTTTAGTTTAGTAGATAACTACAAACAAAGAGTCGATATATTTCTAAGACCATTTAGTGCTTCACAAAATACAATACACAACGGTTGTAGCCAGTGGCGGCTGGTGGAAAATGGTAGCGTTGGTTGCGTTTCCACTTGGCCTAGTACTGGCTAGCGGGTCCTAATTCACAGTTTTTCTGGCCCCATAAAATCGTGGTTCTAGGGCCAGGAACAACCAGGCTGAGTCGGGCTGAGTTTGCTAAACTAGAGAGAGAATCGCTGGCAAGGGGGCTACAACTACAACAAGATGAACATATTTGACCGTGATTTAATTGTAATACACGTTTCAAAATGATGCCGAAGTAACAACATACTGATACCGGTTAGTAAAAACCATGAATTAATGCTTTGACAAGTCTGCAGACAGACGGCAGGCGAAAAACCTTTTAAAATGCGTGTTTTCTAAATGGAGCTTGGCTAAGCTAACGTTATATATGCTCCGACTGTCCACACTCACAACAATGGCCTACAGACATAAATAAACCAGCGACTGTATTCTCCATGACACAGACAGTCTGTGGTTTGTACTTGTTTAACTTTTGTCTAGTTTCTGAACAGATATGAAGAGCTGTGAGCTCTGAGTGCTAAGAGCTAACGGCTGTGTTGTTATGCTATGTTAGCTTTGCCTAGCATGGCTAGCTTGAAGGTACTTGTCATATGTTACTTCGTGCACTCGTGCTTTTTAATTTTTTCGGACAAATGCTTCATATCGTTTACCCCCGTCACAGTCCACGGGCACATCCGTGCCATTCTGTCCCCGGCTCTTTGCAGAGCAAGCATGGGAAACAAAAGACAGCATTTACCTGTTCGCATCCAGGTAGCCATGCCTTTCTGGTGTACCAGCTACGTGAGAAGCATCATTGATACGTTTTGTCTTTTTCACGAGCTTGCTGCGATATATACAAATCGGGTTGGTCCGGTCCAAGGTCTTTAAGCAACAGTTTATCTCCCAAACTTCTCCTTTCGAAAGGATTGGAGATTAGCTCTTGCACGGAATTGGGTGCGGACCGAGGTCCGGCGACTCCACCTGCACACGAAGCCATTCTCATCCAACTACTGCGTCACCTTGGTCACTCACAAGTCTAAAAAACAACTCACGTCAACGCACGTAAGCAACGTGGGCGCCAACGTGGGCGCCAACGTGGGCGCCAACGTGGGCGCCAACGTGGGCGCCCTCGTGACCAAAATATTTGACGGCGCTGATTGGCTGAAATTATGTTTCGCCGGCACAGTTTACTATTGAGACTTTTGTAACATGCTGGTTGCTGCTGTTTGGCTCGGGGGCTCCGCCCGGTAATGATAAACTAATGCCACGGGCAAGGCCAGGCAGGAAACATGTGACTTATCAGTAACTTTAGACATCGTAACACCATTTTAAACGAGATTTTATTGTAGATTATACATTTTACTGATACCAATTGTATGATATTTACCTTGTTCATTAAAAATAAAAATATAAAATATATATATTTTTTAAATATTCTTTTAAAAAAAAAAAAAAAATGTATTTAATTTTTTTTTTTGTATGTGGGAAGAGGTGGGGTGGCGCCGCTAGCGCCCCTATGGGCCGGCCGCCACTGGTTGTAGCCTGATTATGCTTTAGGAGCTGTAGGTGTGTGTGGTACAGTGTGTGTGTGTGTGTGTGTGTGTGTGTGTGTGTGAGTGTGTGTGTGTGTGTGTGTGTGTGTGTGTGTGTGTGTGTGTGTGTGTGTGTGTGTGTGTGTGTGTGTGTGTGTGTGTGTGTGTGTGTGTTGTACAGTGCATAGATGTGGCGGACAGACGGGTCTCAGTTGGTTTGGTGTCCTCTGCTTACTTTTAATACTTGTACAACTTGTGGCCCGGAATTTTAATTCCCCATTTCAGCGACCAGAGAGAGGGGGGGGGGGATATATCCAGTCTCTGATTGTGTTACATTATTATGAGAGTGCTCTCATACTTGTTTGATTCTGAAATTGTATATATTTATATAAATATATATATGTGTGTGTGTGTGTGTGTGTGTGTGTGTGTATGTGTGGTCTAGCATTACTATCACACTGAAACATGTTCTACAGCAACAATTACATCAGGAGGAACCACAGAGGATGCTGCCAGTTCCCACCTTCTGCTGTCCCCTGAACGCCTCACTGCCCCATCACTAACTGCAGACGTTAACTAACTGACCTGTACCTGTTTAACATGACCTGGCATAGTGTGTGTGTGTGTGTGTGTGTGTGTGTGTGTGTGTGTGTGTGTGTGTGTGTGAGTTCGTGTGTGTGATTGTGTGTGTGTGTGTGTGTGTTTGTGTTTGTCTTCATGTGTGTCTTTGTGTGAGTGTGTGTGTGTGTGAGTTTGTGTGTGTGAGTGTGTGATTGTGTATTCGTGTGTGTGTGTGTGTGTGTGTGTGATTGTATGTGTGTGTGTGTGTGTGTGTGTGTGTGTATGTGTGTGTGTGTGGTCTAGCATTACTATACTTGTGGGGACCTAAATCTGTTTACACAGTCACGTGTGGGGACTCGCCTCTCTTATGGGGACAAAATGGAGGTCCCCATGAGGGGAATCATTAATTTTAGGGTGAAGACTTGGTTAGGTTTAGGATTAGGGCTAGGGTTAGGGTAAGGGTTAGGCATGTGTTGGTTATGGTTAAGGTTAGGATAAGTCTCCAGGAAATGCATGTAAGTCAATGTAATGTCCCCTGAAGTGATGTATACATGGTATGTGTGTGTGTGTGTGTGTGTGTGTGTGTGTGTCCGCATCTGCAGCCTGTTTTTGTCTCATTATACCGCACTGTGAATGAATCAAAGTAAATATATAAGTGGTCATGAACACATCTGTCCATCAGACAGAGGGCTGCTGCCTCCTGTCATCATTAATGGACGTCTCTTTAAAATGACCGCTCAGAGGAGAGGAGTTCTCATTTCTCTAACCGCCTGCTGCTTCCCCTCCTCTCTCCTCGGTTCCTCTCCTCAGTCCTCCCCTCGCATCTCCTGTGGGCGGGACTAAGTATTGAGGATAGGAGTCGAGGGTAGGAGTCGAGGAGGGGACATTTAAGAATTGAGAAACCTCTATTGTATCTGATGTTGAATACCAATTGAGTTTTTGAAAACAGAAGGAGATTGTATCTGGATAACATATTGCATTGATGGTGTTTTAATGATTTCTTATCAAACGAGGGTTGTTTGAGAAGATCCTCAACTGGTTTCAGCTTACTGGCCTGAGACCAGCACGGGATACAATACTGAAGATGTGGGGAAATAATGCTTCTATTGTTAATGAGTTCCTGATATGTTTACTTTGAAAGATGTTGTATTTCATATGTTTTTTAAAAGTCAAATTGGTATCAAAGATCGCTCCTAGATATTTTACGTCATTAACGTTTTGATGGTTTGTGTCACGAACTTGGATACTCAAAGGTAAGGACTCAAATGCACGACCCGGGAGCCAGAGATAAAGTATAATTAATATACTTATTTCCTCCATAATAGATATACAAAAGAAAAACACTCTTACGAGGTGACAAAAAAGGGTCCAAAAAGGTACAACAAAATATCACTCACAACGTGAAGAATTAAACTTTCAATACGTTTCAGAAGCATAACGTAGACTTGAAAAAAGAAGCAATCGACGACGAGCAGAGTACTGGCATGAGGACAGGACAAGACGAACTGACAAAGAACACATGGGAGACAGGGGCATTTAAACACAGGATAACAAGACACAGGTGGGGACAATCAGGGGTGGGAGACAAGACAGAAAATGGTTAAACAAAACATGAAACATGACTAGACTAGGTGCACAACAGTTTGTCCATTAACGTCGGGTTACGTATGGGAACCCTTGTTATATTAGCACAGGCTCCGCCCTCTACTGGACTCTATGGGTACTACCTTACCCTGCGAGCATTCTCCCACTGAGACTTCTATAGACGTAGCCGGCCTTGGGCGGGCCTACCTGAATGCGCGCGCATCACACCGTATAAAAGGAGGCCTCACCTCCTGACTATCATCCTACACCTCTCTTCAGCGAGCGGAATAGGACAGACAGTGCCCTGGGTAGAGGGCTCCGCCTGTACTAATATAACAAGGGTTACCATACGTAACCCAACGTTATATCTCTCACAGGCTCCACCCTCTACTGGACTCTATGGGTACAGTGGGTGGAGCCGCGATGTATACGCGCACTGTCGTCCAACAACAATATTCCACCCTACTGCCCCTGACCGGCTTTTATGGTCAGCAGCTGCTGCCCCACATTCTCCTTTAACCCGGTTGTAACCGAGGAGAAATCTGGGCTGTGGCTGACAGAGCACACCCTGCTGCGCTTGCCTCGCAGAAAGTGTGCTCAAAAAACAGTGCCGGGGGACCCCCCCCCGCCCATAGACGGATGGGGAGAGCCCCCTCGGCCCCGAATGGGCTTACTACACGCCTGCCTCCCTGAATCCCTAAGGATAACAGGGAGAGCGTCAGAGCCCACGTCCCACACTCAAACACTGACCCCGTGCAGAGTGTGTGGACTAAAGTGTGGAGGGCTACCCCCCTCCTGCCTCTCGACAGGAGGAGAGTAGTCCTCCAGCCCTGTAAGGGCCCAGTGCGCCCCCCCCCGCCCCTCCCGGGACCCTCAGAAGGCCCGAGAACAGCGAAGGCGCATTACGTCCGGGGAGGGGGTCAGATGCCAACTGACCCACAACCCCCCTCCCCCCTACCAGTCCTGTGTTGCCCCCGCAAGCACAGACGAGGAGAAAGAGCCCGACATGTCCAAGAGATAAACCTTATGAAGGGGCCTGGCGTCGACCAAGACGCCGCTGTGCATATATCCTCCACACTCACACCGTTGAATAAGGCTGTTGACGCAGCCACAGCCCGTGTGGAGTGTGCACGAACCCCCGTGGGGCAGGCTCTCCCTGCCTGTCCGTAGGCATGTGCAATGCACTCGCAGAGCCAGCCTGCCAGGCGTTTCTTGGACAGAGCTTTCCCGATCACCCCGCCCCCGAAGCACACGAATAGCTGTTCGGTGCGTCTAAGGGCAGCCGTGCGCTCCACATAACATGCTAGCGCACGCACCGGGCAGAGGAGGTGCAGTTTAGCTTCCCTGGTCCCACCATGGGGGGGAAGACTAAAACCCCCTAACTGAATAGCCCTTGACCTGAACGCACTCCTTAGGCTCTTGGGCACAAAGGAGGGGTTCGGTCTGAGTGTCGCGCCGCTCTGGTCACCCCGATCTGTAAACAGCTCGGGTGCACCGACAGAGCAGATTAACTCAGACACTCTCTTGGCTGACGTTAAGGCAAGAAGCAAAGCTGTTTCCACGACAATGCTTTCAGAGAGGAGAGCTCCAGAGGCTCAAACGGCCCCGAGGCCAGAGCCTCGAGCACTAGGGGCAGGTCCCACTGTGGGGTGGAGGCGTGCACTACTGGGCGCAGCCTCCTGACCCCCTGTAAAAACCGCGACATCAGTGGTTGACTAAAGGCTGACCTGCCGCCAAATCCCTCATGGCAGGACGAGATGGCTGCTGCATACACTTTCACTGTTGAATGCGCAAGCCCTCTGTCCACCAGTAACTGTAAGAAGGATAACATAGAGCCTAACTCACAAGATAGGGGCTCTATTCTCCACTCCTCACACCATCGCTGGAATCCTAGCCACCTTGGCCTGTAACAGGCTGTGGTAGATCCAGCTCTAGCTGCCTGGATAGACTGAATAACACTATCAGACAATCCACCCTGTCTCAGCCTGTCCCTCTCAGGAGCCAAACCTGGAGAGGACGGCCGAGAGTGGGTAACGCCCCGATTGCACCTGCCTCTTGAGACATCGCCCCCAGAACTGGGGAACCGCCCAGGGCTGGCCCACCTTCATCTGTGTAATCTCTGAGTACCACGGCGCCCCAACGCGATCCGGAGCCACTAGGATGACTGACAGACATTCTCGCTTCACTCTCCTCAGGAGGGGGAGAATGAGACGCAGCGGTGGAAAGGCGTAAAGCAGCTTCCTTGGCCATGGCTCGTGTGCAAACGCGTCCACCCCCAAGGGTGGGTCGTCGCTCCGAGCCACGGAGAACCACAGGGCACAGTGGCTGTTTCGCCGGCTGGCGAACAGATCCACTTCCGCTCTCCCGAACTGGGCCCAGATTTGCTTCACCACCCTCGGGTGAAGCACCCACTCGCCTGGCAGGGGGCCGCTCCTCGACATGAGGTCGGCCCCTCTGTTCTCCAGTCCCGGGATATGGAGGGCTCTCAGAGATAACACCACCTCTGAAGCCCATAACTACAGCCTCTCCGCTGTGGTCAACAAGGCGGCGGAGCGGACTCCGCCCTGCCTGTTGATGTAAGCCACTGTGGTGCTGTTGTCGCTCCTGACCATTACATGCCTCCCTTGAATTAGGGGCCTGAAATGCTGGAGGACTAACACTACCGCCCGTAGCTCTAGGAGGTTGCTGTGTCGAGACTCTGTTAGAGCCCAGCGCCCACCTATAGCCCTCTTCAGGCAGGTCCCTCCCCATCCTGTTCTGGATGCATCCGTGAACACTGTGATGTAGGAGGTCACCCGTCCCAGTGGAGACTCCCTCCGGAGGTGATCCGGAGACCCCCAAAACCAGAGGTTGCCCTCCACTGAGGGGGGGATGGTCACCAGCCGCCGCCTGTGCCTCTTGGGACCCAAGCGCAGGCTGGAGAACCACCTCTGCAGGCGGCGCATATGTAGTAACCCTAACGGGACCACCATGTGAGCAGCCGCCATGAGACCCAATGTTTGCATGACAGTAAAAGCTGTCACTGTTGCCCCCTGTCGCAGCCTGCACACCCCCTGAAGAAGGGACGCACGTCTGCTCTCTGACAGGGTGGCGCGCGACGCGCCTGCATTGAGCACCACACCAACACATCCTCACTCCCAGGTCGGCCTATGTTGACGTTATGTCAAGTCCCCTGTCGGCTTTTTCCAACGCAAGGGGGGGGGCCTTAGCGTCCATTTTCAACGCAAGGGGGGGGGCCCTTAGCGTCCATTTTCAGCTTTCCGGGATGTCCATATGCTTCTATAGACGCTCATGGAAGCACGGCATTCGTTTGTGTCGGCTGCCCTTAAAGGCAATGTGAGCGTCCATTCTCATTGGATAACGGAGAATTTTACACCCGGAAGTAAGTATTCCCCTTACTGTCGATTGATTTTACAGTGATATCTGCACTACTCATCGACTAAAAAACACCAGATTATCCTTGTTAATTGCACAACATTGATTGGTTTAAATTGTGTGCAATGCTTTTGTATTTTTCCCCTTCGATTCGGAGAAACAAATATGTTTTCGGAGTAAAGGATGGCAGAAGACACTACACTACCCAGAATCCCCAGCTATCGTTTGGACTACACCATGTGCTCTGTTTGACAAACCCGTGATAGTCCTCAAGCTCTGTGATTGGAGAGTGTGCTCCGAGGGTTACGCCGAGCCTCACGTGATCTTCAAATTTCTCCCTGAAGAAAAAAAAAACATGGCCGAACTTCGTTTTATTCTCGATGGAAAATGCCTATTTTAAAGTTAGTTTGGCCATTAAAATGCGTTTTGATGTCATTTGATGCGAGAAATATGAGTTGTTATTTCAGATTATGTGTGCAGTGGATGTACATGATCTTTAGTTTGCTAGTTATTACGAAGATTACTTCAGGAAATTGCGTCCATAACGTTTTCATTGTTACCAAGGTGGTTGCTAGGGACGCTGCTATCGATATTATTTCTGTTATGTTGTGTAACTGTTTAATGGTGTTATCTTTATTGCTACCCCCTTCCCCGTCAATGTATAGTGTTGGTCCACAGCGCAAACATATTAGTTTAACAAAATCCGCATCTAAAGATACGTTATTTTCCCCTGTGCAATTCCAGTCTCACATCTCACAGCACATCGTCATTTACAAATAACGGAAACAGACCGAAAACATTTAAAAAAAATAAAATAATACTTTATTCCGAGTGTGCTTGCTTTTCTCTTTGAAAGTCATCACATACCGGCATTGTAATACACGGTTCGGCTGCATTAAATATTACATATCTGCCGTAGTTCTGTATTTATAGAGCCCTGATGAGAAGACTTCTAGACAAACATGAGGAACTGAAAACGTGACGTGGGTCATAAATATATCAGCCATTAAACAACATCTTACATTTCTTTTCACACAATACGTCTCCTTGCAGTATCAACACTAATTCGGCTGACTTTTATATTTGATCCAATTGGTAGATAGGCTGTATTTACACCATAAAGGTGCACAGCTGATATAAAGGGACACCTAGTGGTTAAAGCATGTTATTGAATTTCATTATTTTTATCATTAGATATTAATAGGATCCCTATAAAGTATATTAATTACTCGTTATTCTCTACTAATAGTTCATTAAAGACTGTATATAATGACTATTTTGCACATCCCTTTCAAGATTTCAAGATTTTCTAAGGTTTATTGACATATCATATAGGCCTACACAACTATGGTGTAGTTCTGCATTGAATGAAAAACTTGGGTCGCAGGTTCCTCAATAGTGCATTACAAGACATCTATCAATATGTGTGCGTACCTCCAGCAATGTTAACTATGTTGAAGCACTTATTTTAACTGATATTATACATAATGTATTATACTCTTATAAGATGTATGTAGATATTTCATCTCCGACCTTGTCAGGTATTGAACAATCAATAAATAAAGAACACAGAATTGTTGAATATAAAACAGAATTTGTGTGATTATACTAAATGATTTACAAATAAACACTGTTACACATGCTGATGTAACGCAAATGTTCCAACTTGAGATCAATAAAGTATATCTTATCTTAAGCTGATCGATGGCTACTGCCATATTTGCAAAATGTGCCTCTGAACCTTAACAAGTGCATGTTTCAGGCTTATCAATTAATGTAATGTAATGTAATGTAATGTTATCAATTAACAACAGGGGTCACAAACATAAGACCAGCTGTTAAATAAAGCTCTTCTGACCTTAGCTGGCATGTGTGTATATATATATATATTAATGCTGCCCATTATGGGCACAAGCAATTTTCACCCATTTATTAATTATATGTTTTAAATGTGAGTGTTTCCTACCCCCTAAACCTCCAGGGATGTACACAGTTTAATACTGGCAACTTCTTATTATGGGAAATACGAAAACGTCTTTTAAAACTACAACTCCCAGTAGAGACGTGCCATAGATACAGAACATGTTGCGAAACAGAATAGCCAGCATTTGTAGTTCTGGGGACAGGGTGGGGGAGGGGGGGACGCGGTGGACCCGTTCAAATCCAGTTTTGGACGGTCTGCCGTGGTTCCATCCCATTTCAAGTGCTGTTCGAGGCTCGGCGTAACCCTCGGAGCACACTCTCCAATCACAGAGCTTGAGGACTATCATGGGGTTTGTCAAACAGAGCACATGGTGTAGTCCAAACGATAGCTGGGGATTCTGGGTAGTGTAGTGTCTTCTGCCATCCTTTACTCCGAAAAAACATTTGTTTCTCCGAATCGAAGGGGAAAAATACAAAAGCATTGCACACAATTTAAACCAATCAATGTTGTGTAATTAACAAGGATAATCTGGTGTTTTTTAGTCGATGAGTAGTGCAGATATCACTGTAAAATCAATCGACAGTAAGGGGAATACTTACTTCCGGGTGTACAATTCTCCGTTATCCAATGAGAATGGACGCTCACATTGCCTTTAAGGGCAGCCGACACAAACGAACGCCGTGCTTCCATGAGTGTCCATAGAAGCATATGGACATCCCGGAAAGCTGAAAATGGACGCTAAGGCCCCCCCCCCCTTGCGTTGAAAATGGACGCTAAGGCCCCCCCCTTGCGTTGGAAAAAGCCGACAGGGGACTTGACATAACGTCAACATAGGCCGACCTGGGAGTGAGGATGTGTTGACCACACCCAAATACAGCGCCCGTTGGTGAGGTATGGGGGTGCTCTTTTTCCAATTGATCGCAAAGCCCAATTTGGTCAGGTGTGTGATCAATTGTGCTGTGCAAAACATTGCCATTTCCCGTGACCCAGCCATGAGGTCGTCTATGTAAAAGAAAACTCTCATGCCGTGTGCGCGCAGCGGTTGAAGCGCTGTGGCCACACATTTGCTGAATGTGCGTGGGGATAGGGAATAGCCGAACGGCAGCCTGTTGTACTCGTAGGCTATTCCCTGGAAGGCAAAACGCAGATACTTTCTGTGCTCTGGAGCAATTTCTACATGAAAGTACGCGTCTTTCAGGTCGATGGTGGTGAACCAATCGCCTGGCTGCACAAGCCCCAGTAACTATTTCATAGTTAACCTGCGGAATTTCCTGTAGGAAATGTGGCGATTCAGGCCGCTGAGATCTAGAATAGGTCTAAATTGCCCTGTCTTCCTGAGAACCAGGAAGTACATGGAATAAAGATCATTTTCTCTGTGCTGAGGGTGCACAACAGACACAGCCTGTTTCTGCACCAGAGCCTGGATCTCTGCTGAGAGGAAACACATCTCCTCCTGGGAGGAAAGATTTACCTCTTGCATGCCCATAAAGAAGGTGGGTGTGGGACACCCACAAGACAGTGGTCCATGTGATACATTGGTACAGTGTATAGACATGTGGTACAGTGGGACGCTGCAAAACTGGAGTGAATGGCCCCGTTTCAGCGTCCTGTCCCTCCACCTTGTTAGCACACAGCTGAGTTTCCATTCCCTAGAACATTGTGTTAATGGACAAGCCCTCAGGTGTGGGGTAGCAGCTATGAAGCTGTGATACTCTCTGGTGACCCGTTCCGCCGCAAAAACTCCCCGCGAAGGGAAGATTTGCCCCTGGAGGGTTGACACAGAAAGGGCCGATTATTTACTGAGGACCCTGAACGCACCGCCGCGCGCTCTTGTGTGAATGCGTGCTCCGCCATAATGCAGCCTTTACCACTACGGAAAACTGCATTGGAGTCTTTGCTCTAGGCGACAGCAAT
>NW_022992034.1:0-24194 GCF_902827175.1 Gymnodraco acuticeps
AAATGGCCGACTTTCTGGTGGCGGGGCTAATGGAAGGCAATTTGAAATATGTGTGCATCATAATAGCAATATGTATACAGCGTTTCGTGAATATCGGAAAAAAATATATTGCGACCAGTTTGGAGCAATTTGCGCCATGTGGAATAGTCAAAATGGTGTATTCGCTGTTAGCCTACGACCTTCCACGAGTAATTTTTCTAAAATGTGCTCCATGAATTAAGTATCCTATTGGATAGGGCTAAACCTGTCCTGCATTGGAATTTTCTGATCATTCCCCTAGGAGGAGTTTGCAAGAACGTGCGTTAAAATGGCTGAAAACGCACATTTTTCAAAATGGCCAACTTTCTGGGGGGCGGGGCTAATGGAAGGCAATTTGAAATATGTGTGCAATCAATAATTTAATATGTATTACAGCGGTTCCTGAATATTGGAAAAAGTATACGCGAGTATTTGGAGTAATTTGTGACATGTAAATCGTCAAAAAATGGAAAGTTCTCCGTTCGCTTACGAAGTCGTCGTTTGAGCGATCAACTATTCCTTCGCAATTTAGCATCACATTGGAAATGGGCTGAACTTGTCCTGGATTGGATTTTTTCCGATCATTCCCCTAGGAGGAGTTCGCAAGAACGTGCGTAAAATGGCTGAAACCGCACATTTTAAAAGATGGCCGACTTTCTGGGGGGCGGGGCTAATGGAAGGCAATTTGAAATATGTGTGCAATCATAATAGCAATATGTATACAGCGTTTCGTGAATATCGGATTAACTATATCCGAGTAATTTGGAGTAATTTGCGACATGTAAATCGTCAACAATGGTGTATTCGCTGTTAGCTTACGACCTCCACGATTGAGCTATCAAAAATGTTCTTCTCCATTAAGTATCATATTGGATAGGGGCTGAACGTGTCCTGGATTGGAATTTTTCCGATCATTCCCCTAGGAGGAATCCGCACGAATGTGCTTAAAATGCATAAAAAACGCACATATTTCAAAATGGCCGACTTTTTGGGGGGGCGGGGCTAATGGAATGTATGTACAAATATGTCCGCAATTCCATGAGGAATATCTGTGCCAACATTCGTGAAGTTCTGAGAAACTATATGCGACTACCACACAATAGGGGGCGCTAGTGAGCAGTTTTTTTGAAAATGTACGTTTTTTTTTGTACATTATGGAAAAGGTCGTGGGCTGTGACTCGTGTACCAATTTTTTGCGTAACGAAAACCATTTTAGCTCATCGTCATAAAAAAAAAGTACAGGCCACGCCCACATTTGTCATTCGTTGTGACACTTTAAATATAAGTCCATACTCATCCCCAGAGTATGTCTACAAAAAAAGAAAAATATTTCGTCCATCAGTTCATGAGTTAGACATTTGTCATGTTTTTGGCGCCCCCTATAGTCCAAAATGGAAATTACTTTTTGTGCTTCTTCCCCAATACAGACTGAACCTTACCACCAAAATGTGTGTTTTTTTGGTACATTGTTGATGAGTTATGAGCATTTCTATCTAAGCCCCGCCTTTTTGCGAAGACATTTAGAGTAATGACGACCACATTTATCAACTGAACATGCTCATTTCCTACGATAATGTGTCCTGACCCTCCGGCGATACTGTATACTGAGTTTGGTGTTGAAAAACCAAAATTTGAAATTTAAGTGAATATTTAACTGTTTTTCAAATTATGCTAATTTAAAAAAAATAAAGTAGGCGGAGCTTACGGGTACTTGGACCTTATATGTAGAGCAGGTCCACCCGAGTAAGTGTGAAAAATTTCAGGTCATTTGGAGTTACGGTGCAACTTTGTACATCTTTCCAAAAACGGAAATGGCCATAGGTGGCGCTAGAGAGCATGTTGGACAATTTGAACACATTGACTCCAGAATATCAAATTTTTCACCGATTCTGGAATCTGTGCAAAATTATACAACTTTCTCAGCATCCTAAAGGCCTGAAAATAAGCATTGAAATATGGAATAATAATAATTAAAACTGCGGTCGCACTTGTGCGCGCAGTGATGAGCGGGCCCTCGCGTCCGTGCGCCTGTCGGGGAGGGCGGCAGGTCGTCCCGGCGTCAAGCAGACGCGCGCGAGTCCTGGGAAATGAGGCCGTTTGTCATTTCTCTAATTTTCGCGTCCCAGACTCCCAGGTGCTCCGGCAGCGACCCGGAAACGGATGTGGAAGGAAAACAAATTTCTCTAAAGGGTCGTCGAGGATCGATTATCGAGGAGGCTGTCTGGAGGAGCCGTAACCGAGGATACACTGATTTAGAGGAGAGAGGAGTGTCTCTGGAGGAGCTATAACCGAGGGTACACTGAAGTATTCTCCTGAGACGATTTAAGCCAACAGTGATGTTTAAAAGAGGCGTGACGCATGACTGGACTTCTGTCAACAAAGCACAGCTCTGCAAACTGTTCCCGTTGTGATTATAAGTTATTTGAGATGATCAAATGTGCATCAGACTTTCTGCCCTTTACAGTTTGTTTACTCACTAATCACATGTCCCCTGGATGTTAGGTGATGTTACAGTGAGAACAGCTGCTGAGGGCAGTGCAGAAAGCAGAACAGTGTGTATAATATATATCGCTCAATAACAAATGTAACAGGCCTACATGTCACACTTTATTTGTAGGCTTTAGGAGATATCTACAAATAAACATTAGGGTTAGGGTTAGGGTTAGCGAGTGTCTTTTGTAATGAATATGCCGCCAGCAAACGGCGTTGTTGGACTAACAGTAGGTGTGTTTGTGCGTGTGTGTGTGTGTGTGTGTGTGTGTTTGAGAGTTGATGTGCCAGGCAGACAGGCAGGGCTCAGTAGCTTATCTGACATATAATTGGTAAAAAATGGTACATTCTCCGTTAGCCTACGAGCTCCCCGTTTGAGCGAAGGACTATTCCTTCTCAATGTAGCATGACATTGGATATGCGCTGAAGTTGTCCTGGATTGGAATTTTTCCGATCATTCCCCAAGGAGGAGTTTGCAAGAATGTGCTGAAAATGCATGAAAAATGCACATTTCTCAAAATGGCCGACTTCCTGGGGGGCGGGGCTAATGGAAGGCAATTTGAAATATGTGTGCAATCATAATAGCAATATGTATACAGCGTTTCGTGAATATCGGAATAACTATATCCGAGTAGTTTGGAGTAATTTGTGACATGTAAATGGTCAAAAATGGTGTATTCGCTGTTAGCTTACGACCTCCACGAGTAATTTTTCAAAGATGTGCTCCTCAATTAAGTATCATATTGGATAGGGGCTAAACCTGTCCTGCATTGGAATTTTTCCGATCATTCCCCTAGGAGGAGTTGGCAAGAACGTGCATAAAATGGCTGAAAACCGCACATTTTTCAAAATGGCCGACTTTCTGGGGGGGGGGGGCTAATGGAAGGCAATTTGAAATATGTGTGCAATCATAATAGCAATATGTATACAGCGTTTCGTGAATATCGGAATAACTATATCCGAGTAGTTTGGAGTAATTTGTGACATGTAAATGGTCAAAAATGGTGTATTCGCTGTTAGCTTACGACCTCCACGAGTAATTTTTCAAAAATGTGCTCCGCAATTAAGTATTATATTGGATAGGGGCTAAACCTGTCCTGCATTGGAATTTTTCCGATCATTCCCCTAGGAGGAGTTGGCAAGAACGTGCGTAAAATGGCTGAAAACCGCACATTTTTGAAAATGGCCGACTTTCTGGGGGGCGGGGCTAATAGAAGGCAATTTGAAATATGTGTGCAATCATAATAGCAATATGTATACAGCGTTTCGTGAATATCGGAATAACTATATCCGAGTAGTTTGGAGTAATTTGCGCCATGTAAATCGTCAAAAATGGTGTATTCGCTGTTAGCTTACGACCTCCACGAGTAATTTTTCAAAAATATTCTTCTCAATTAAGTATCATATTGGATAGGGGCTGAACGTGTCCTGGATTGGAATTTTTCCGATCATTCCCCTAGGAGGAGTTGGCACGAATGTGCTTAAAATGCATAAAAAACGCACTTATTTCAAAATGGCCGACTTTTTGGGGGGCGGGGCTAATGGAATGTATGTACAAATATGTCCGCAATTCCATGAGGAATGTCTGTGCCAAAATTCGTGAAGTTCTGAGAAACTATATGCGACTACCACACAATAGGGGGCGCTAGTGAGCAGTTTTTTTGAAAATGTACGTTTTTTTTTTACATTATGGAAAAAGTCGTAGGCTCTGACGTGTGTCCCAAGTTTTGGGTCCGAAGCTCATTTTATGCTATCGCAATTTGTAAAAAATGTATATGCAATTTTTTAAAATGGTATAGGCCACGCCCACATTCTGTATTTGTTGCGACACTTTAAATCTGAGTTCGTAGTCACCCCGAGAGTATGTCTAAAAAAAAATAATAATAATTCGTCCATCCGCTCTTGAGTTATAAATTTGTGGTGTTTTTGGCGCCCCCTATAGTCCTAAATTAAAATTATTTGGTGTGCCTATTTCCCAAGACAGATTGAACCTTTCCACCAAAATCTGTGGTGAATGGATACATTGTTGATGAGTTATGAGCATTTCTTTATAAGCCTCGCCTTTTTGCGAGTACGTTTTAATTCATGGTGGAAATATTTATCGTTTGAACATGCTCATCTCCTAGGGTCATGTGTCTGACCCTCCAACGATGCTGTATACGAAGTTTGGTGTTGAAAAACTGAAAATTGAAATTTAAGTGAATATTTAACTGTGTATGTAAATTATGCCAATTAAAAAAAAAAAAAAGTAGGCGGAGCTTAGGGTTCCAATTGGATTATTTGTAGAGAAGTTCCACCCGGATATGTGTGCAAAATTTCAGGTCATTCGGAGTTACGGTGCGACTTTGTGAATGTATTCGGAAATGGAAATTTGATAGGGGGCGCTAGCGAGCATTTTGGAATATTTTAACCCATTGACTCCAGAATGTTGCAATTTTTACCGGTTCTGGAATCCGTGCAAAATTATACAACTTTGTCAGCATCCTAAAGGCCTCAAAAACAGGAAAGATGGCGACTAAAAATAATAATAATTAAAACTGCGGTCGCACTTGTGCGCGCAGTGATGAGCGGGCCCTCGCGTCCGTGCGCCTGTCGGGGAGGGCGGCAGGTCGTCCCGGCGTCAAGCAGACGTGCGCGAGTCCTGGGAAATGAGCCGTTTGTCATTTCTCTAATTTTCGCGTCCCAGACTCCCAGGTGCTCCGGCAGCGACCCGGAAACGGATGTCGAAGGAAAACAAATTTCTCTAAAGGGTCGTCGAGGATCGATTATCGAGTCAGGCTGTCTGGAGGAGCCGTAACCGAGGATACACTGATTTAGAGGAGAGAGGAGTGTCTCTGGAGGAGCTATAACCGAGGGTACACTGAAGTATTCTCCTGAGACGATTTCAGCCAACAGTGATGTTTAAAAGAGGCGTGACGCATGACTGGACTTCTGTCAAACGAAGCACAGCTCTGCAAACTGTTCCTGTTGTGATTATAAGTTATTTGAGATGATCAAATGTGCATCAGACTTTCTGCCCTTTACCGTTTGTTTACTCACTAATCACATGTCCCCTGGATGTTAGGTGATGTTACAGTGAGAACAGCTGCTGAGGTCAGTGCAGAAAGCAGAACAGTGTGTATAATATATATCGCTCAATAACAAAAGTAACAGGCCTACATGTCACACTTTTTTTGTAGGCTTTAGGAGATATCTACAAATAAACATTAGGGTTAGGGTTAGGGTTAGCGAGTGTCTTTTGTAATGAATATGCCGCCAGCAAAGGGCGTTGTTGGACTAACAGTAGGTGTGTGTGTGTGTGTGTGTGTGTGTGTGTGTGTGTGTGTGTGTGTGTGTGTGTGTGTGTGTGTGTGTGTGTGTGAGAGTTGATGTGCCAGGCAAACAGGCAGGCCTCAGTAGCTTATCTGACATATAATTGGTGAAAAATGGTACATTCTCCGTTAGCCTACGAGCTCCCCGTTTGAGCGAAGGACTATTCCTTCTCAATGTAGCATGACATTGGATATGCGCTGAAGTTGTCCTGGATTGGAATTGTTCCGATCATTCCCCTATGAGGAGTTTACAGAAATGTCCTTAAAATGCATGAAAAACGGCCAATTTTCAAAATGGCCGACTTTCTGGTGGGCGGGGCTAATGAAAGGCAATTTGAAATATGTGTGCAATCATAATAGCAATATGTATACAGCGTTTCGTGAATATCGGAAAAACTATATGCGACCAGTTTGGAGCAATTTGCGCCATGTGAATAGTCAAAAATGGTGTATTCGCTGTTAGCCTACGACCTCCACGAGTAATTGTTCAAAAATGTGCTCCTGAATTAAGTATCCTATTGGATAGGGGCTAAACCTGTCCTGCATTGGAATTTTTCTGATCATTCCCCTAGGAGGAGTTTGCAAGAACGTGCGTAAAATGGCTGAAAAACGCACATGTTTCAAAATGGCCGACTTTCTGGGGGGCGGGGCTAATGGAAGGCAATTTGAAATATGTGTGCAATCATAATAGTAATATGTATACAGCGTTTCCTGAATATTGGAAAAAGTATACGCGAGTATTTGGAGTAATTTGTGACATGTAAATCGTCAAAAATGGAAAGTTCTCCGTTCGCTTACGAAGTCGTCGTTTGAGCGATCAACTATTCCTTCGCAATTTAGCATCACATTGGAAATGGGCTGAACTTGTCCTGGATTGGATTTTTTCCGATCATTCCCCTAGGAGGAGTTCGCAAGAACGTGCGTAAAATGGCTGAAAACCGCACATTTTAAAAGATGGCCGACTTTCCTGGGGGGCGGGGCTAATGGAAGGCAATTTGAAATATGTGTGCAATCATAATAGCAATATGTATACAGCGTTTCGTGAATATCGGATTAACTATATCCGAGTAATTTGGAGTAATTTGCGACATGTAAATCGTCAACAATGGTGTATTCGCTGTTAGCTTACGACCTCCACGATTGAGCTATCAAAAATATTATTCTCCATTAAGTATCATATTGGATAGGGGCTGAACGTGTCCTGGATTGGAATTTTTCCGATCATTCCCCTAGGAGGAATCCGCACGAATGTGCTTAAAATGCATAAAAAACGCACATATTTCAAAATGGCCGACTTTTTGGGGGGCGGGGCTAATGGAATGTATGTACAAATATGTCCGCAATTCCATGAGGAATATCTGTGCCAACATTCGTGAAGTTCTGAGAAACTATATGCGACTACCACACAATAGGGGGCGCTGGTGAGCAGTTTTTTTGAAAATGTACGTATATTTTTTACATTATGGAAAAGGTCGTGGGCTGTGACTCGTGTACCAATTTTTGCGTAACGAAAACCATTTTAGCTCATCGTCATAAAAAAAAAAGTACAGGCCACGCCCACATTTGTCATTCGTTGTGACACTTTAAATATAAGTCCATACTCATCCCCAGAGTATGTCTACAAAAAAAGAAAAATATTTCGTCCATCAGTTCATGAGTTAGACATTTGTCATGTTTTTGGCGCCCCCTATAGTCCAAAATGGAAATTACTTTTTGTGCTTCTTCCCCAATACAGACTGAACCTTACCACCAAAATGTGTGTTTTTTTGGTACATTGTTGATGAGTTATGAGCATTTCTATCTAAGCCCCGCCTTTTTGCGAAGACATTTAGAGTAATGACGACCACATTTATCAACTGAACATGCTCATTTCCTACGATAATGTGTCTGACCCTCCGGCGATACTGTATACTGAGTTTGGTGTTGAAAAACCAAAATTTGAAATTTAAGTGAATATTTAACTGTTTTTCAAATTATGCTAATTTAAAAAAAAATAAAGTAGGCGGAGCTTACGGGTACTTGGACCTTATATGTAGAGCAGGTCCACCCGAGTAAGTGTGAAAAATTTCAGGTCATTTGGAGTTACGGTGCAACTTTGTACATCTTTCCAAAAACGGAAATGGCCATAGGTGGCGCTAGAGAGCATGTTGGACAATTTGAACACATTGACTCCAGAATATCAAATTTTTCACCGATTCTGGAATCTGTGCAAAATTATACAACTTTCTCAGCATCCTAAAGGCCTGAAAATAAGCATTGAAATATGGAATAATAATAATACCACGAATAACAATAGGTATCCTTGCACTTCGTGCTAGGACGCCGTTGGGTCCTAGCACTCTCGTGCTCGGGCCCTAATAATAATAATAATAATAATAATACCACGAATAACAATAGGGATCCTCGCACTTCGTGCTAGGACGCCGTTGGGTCCTAGCACTTTCGTGCTCGGGCCCTAATAATACCACGAATAACAATAGGTATCCTTGCACTTCGTGCTAGGACGCCGTTGGGTCCTAGCACTCTCGTGCTCGGGCCCTAATAATACCACGAATAACAATAGGTATCCTTGCACTTCGTGCTAGGACGCCGTTGGGTCCTAGCACTCTCGTGCTCGGGCCCTAATTATACTATAAATCATAGAAGCTAAAGGAAGTTACAGCTGATGTTTACCTTTCAAAAAAGCTCAATATTAAAACAATTCACAGTATTTTTGAAGTGGATCTGAAATGTTTCTCACTTATAGAGCTACAAATCCAAATTCATGGCCTAAAATGTGTACATTTCTACTTACAAAACAAAGTGTGAGGTCAAAGTGACTTCATTATCACTTCTTACAGTATATACAGTCTATGGTCAGTATCTTATATTTAAAGAACAAAAGTGAGGAAATCATTGATATTCGTCCAAAATGTATCTTGAACATCAACTGTTACAGTATATTTGTATTAGTACAAGGATGTCTTTAGAGGACTCACATCCGACGAAGCTTCTTGTAGGAGGTGAAGGCGCCCGGAGGAACCGACTTGATGCCATTTTGCTCCAAACGACTAGAAACAGAGAGACAGACATTTATTCGATGCCTTCCTGTCAAGTATTACGGCATGATTATTATTAAGTGGAACTAAAAATGCGAAATATAAATGAAATGTGGTGTATAAAAGTTTAAGGGGGGAGGTGGAATTTCTAGAAATCCAAAGATTACTGGTGAACAGATTAAACAGAAATAAGGTGAAATATTAAGAACAAAAATTAGGATGTACTCTGGGTTAAAAGTCAAGGGTTATTATTATTATAAAATCTTGTACATCATCTAAAAAAAATGAATGAATGAGTGAATCTCAGTGTAAAACAGCTCAGTCTTTACTCTTGATTATATATGACAGTTAAGTGTTAGAGGACTGAAAGCTCACTCTGACAATCGCTATCATTTGCCTCAGCTTAAAGGTCCCGTGTCATGGCCATTTCTACTGATCATAATTCCATTGTTGAGGTCTACTAAAATAGATTTACATTGTTCAATTTTCCAAACTCACATTGGTTTCTCATACAGCATCTCTGTATAGTATGTGGATTCACTCTCTGTCCTAAACGGCTTGTTGACACAGCAAAACCCAGCCCGAACACACACACACTCCGCAGCCTGGCTGGGAGTTTGTGTGTGTGCCCAGGCTGAGTTCCGGGGTGTCTCGCTGTCCCCACACCAGTGAGCCAGCTCACACTGTCCCGCTCCTCGCAACGTCCAGCCGATTGTATGTGTGTGAGGAAGTCCGTGGATTGGTCCAAACGTAACGGCTCCACGGACGTAACCTCACTATACCCGAAATACGTCACTATACCCAAGAAGTAAACAATGGAAAAAGAGAAATGTCCAACGAGGCGTTCTGGGGCAGCACAGACAGGTCTTCTCTGTGTTAGAGTTTTACTCGCTACAGGGTGTACTTTGAGGGTTTTGACTCTGCAAACCGTTTACATGCAGAAAAACCTTCATAACACAAGGGGACGGGTAATAACCAGAAAAGCATAACATGGGACCTTTAAATGTAAACTCTTATATTTTGTCTTCTGGGATACTCACATCTCGGTCATGGCCTCAGGAAGGTGAGCGGGGATGGCGGTGAGGCCCCTCCCTCGACAGTCCACGATGTTGTTGCTGCAGGAACACATCGGAGGACACGAGCCCGACGCCAGGCTGCACGGCTGCACGAACGCACTGCCGCCATTTCCTACAAAACAAAACAATCACATTTACAACTTTAACGCCATCGTACACACTAAGACCTGAGTGTGTTGCGTCTAGGTGGGAACACATCTATTATGAGATCAATCGCAGGTCTTTCTTGTAAGACGTCTTGATACAGAAACGTCAGAAAGTTTTAAAAGCCGATTCTCGATCTACATCCAACATAATGCACTACTTTTTGTGCAGACTGAGCAAAGGAATCTCATTAGAAAAGTCAAATTAAATAGCTTGCAGTCTTCTTAAGTTAATACTTTAACTAAACAAGCAGAGAAATCTTATTCAAAAGAAACAAAGTGTGACTCGAAATCCAACATTTGAAGCATCCAGACGCATCTAAAAATAATGTTATAATCACCCTATACCCCTCTGAATCAGTATACAATGAAGTGGACTACATATTGTGTCTCTCTATTTCTGTACCTGAGCAGGCGAAGTCGCTCTTTCTCAACTCGGCCAGGTTCAGGCCCCTCAGTGTGGGGGGGGGCGCTGCACTGAGTGTAAAGTCCTAAAGACGCCCGCTGCCTCAGCCAAGGAGACAACCAGGCCAGGTGACAGTCACAGCGGAGAGAGTTAGAGTGCAGACGACTGGAGGAGGAGAGGAAGGAAAGGAGAGGGAAGGAAAGGAGAGGAAGAAAGGGAGAGGAAGGAAAGGAGAAGACGGAAAGGCGAGGTAGGAAAGTAGAGGAAGAAAGGGAGAGGAAGGAAAGGAGAGGAAGGAAAGGAGAGGTAGGAAAGGAGAGGAAGGAAAGGATAGGTAGGAAAGGAGAGGAAGGAAGGGAGAGGAAGGAAAGGAGAGGAAAGGAGAGGAAGGAAAGGAGAGGTAGGAAAGGAGAGGAAGGAAAGGAGAGGTAGGAAAGGAGAGGAAGAAAGGGAGAGGAAGGAAAAGAGAGGAAGGAAAGGAGAGGAAGAAATGGAGAGGAAAGAAGGGAGAGGAAGGGAGAGGAAGGAAGGAAAGGAGAGGTAGGAAAGGAGAGGTAGGAACGGAGAGGAAGGAAAGGAGACAATAGACAATAGAGAGGAAAGAGGGAGAAAGTAGTGAAGAAGTGTAGCAGAGAGGAAATAAACAAACATTTAAGAAGACAGGAGAAATAAGTGAATAAAATTAGGTGAACAAATAAGTAAAAGGAGAGAAGTGAAGACAAATAAGAAACAAGTATTGTTAAGTATCTGTCACTGTTCAAATATCATTGTGTTTCTGTTTTTAGAATGTGGCATTGTGGGTAACGTAGTGCATTGAGGTGAAGGACTCACAAGGTGCGGAGCTTCGGCATGTGGTTGAAACTGGAGACTGGAATAGTGCTGATGTTGTTGTTGTTCAGCGTCCTGCGAGGGAGGGAGACCGAAAGAGGAAACAATTTCAAATGGAAAAGGAGGAAGAGGATAAGAAGAATGAAGAGAGAGGTCAGGAAAAGGAATGAGTGAGGGAGAAGAGTGAGAAAGAGATGAGAAGGGTGAGAGAGAAAGAGTGAGACACGATAAGAGGAGAGGAGAGTGAGGGACAATTCTAGAAAATGTGTAAAATAAGCATTAATTTATTGTAAAAACAAACAATTGAGAGTCTAGCAGTATGGTATAATTCATTGCAGTGCCTTATATAACACACACACACACACACACACACACACACACACACACACACACACACACACACACACATGGATATTGACCATGTCTGTCCCCAGAGAAATGCAAATCAATCTGAAGTAGTCGAGGTTTAAGGTTTGCAGGATACTCACAGTACTTCCAGAGACCTCAGAGCTCTGAACGCTCCCTCCTCGATGCAGCTGATGTGGTTTTTATCCAGCTGACTGGTGACGAAAAGAACACAAAACCAGAACAACAATAAAACCAGGACAACAATGACAATAATCACTCAAGGGAGCAAGTAAACTGGGAGGTAGAAAAAAAAAAAAAAAAGGTGTGTGTGTGTGTGTGTGTGTGTGTGTGTGTGTGTGTGTGTGTGTGTGTGTGTGTGTGTGTGTGTGTGTGTGTGTGTGTGTTTCCGAGGCACACCAGGCGTTATAGAGTCCATCAGCACAGCGGGAGGAGAAGAAATCACTCCTGGTGGAGGAAGTGCTAATGGCTCTGCTTTGTGTGTGTGTGTGTGTGTGTGTGTGTGTGTGTGTGTGTGTGTGTGTGTGTGTGTGTGTGTGTGTGTGTGTGTGTGTGTGTGTGTGTACTTTAACTCACAGGTTTTTGAGGCCCGTGGCTCCTCTGAAGGCTCTCCTCGGGATGGACTGGATGGCATTTTCACTCAAATCCCTGAAAAACAAGAAGAGAGAGAAACATGCTGTTTAAAGATAACAGATTTTACTCATTGGTTTACAGATTGTAATG
Source organism: Gymnodraco acuticeps (assembly GCF_902827175.1). NCBI lineage: Eukaryota > Metazoa > Chordata > Actinopteri > Perciformes > Bathydraconidae > Gymnodraco > Gymnodraco acuticeps. The sequence continues at coordinate 12,400 of NW_022992034.1, forward strand.
TTTGTACATTCAACAGTTTAAAAACACAGCAAACCTTGCACATCCTATGGTTGCTTACAATTTGTCATACCAGTGTGAGCTGTTAAAGTATTGAATTATTATATTGCTAATGCAACACTGACAAAAAAATCCTCCATCTGCTAAACCCAGATTACTAACAAGGAAGCATGCATTTAAACCAAACTTCAGACATTTTAAAAGGTATATACATTTATAGCATCATAGTTTTAGATCTTAATATACAGTAGTGTTTCCTGCCTCTGTGCTTGTAAGCACTGGATAACTCTCCAGCCTTTACTCCATCAATCCAGTCCTTTAAAGGCCGATCCGCTCCATTACCAGCTAGTTTCCTACCAATCTAAAGATCACTTCCTCTTTATCTTAATGTCATTTTTCACTTCGGCCCTGAGGGATCTGTGGGGGGAGATTCAGCAAAATAAGATTGCTCAGAGACGTGCGAGGGTCACATGTGCTACAGAAGCTTCACAATGACAATAGAGTGGTGCAGGAACGAGTCCTAAAACCTGGAAATGAGTCAGCATTTAACCTGTTAAGCCCTGAGCCTGTTTTTCAGGTCTCAGGCTCGAAAATGACATTCCCAGAACAAATGACCATATCTTCCCTTCTAAAAGGGTTACATTAACAATCTTTTTTCTCAAAGTAATGATAAACCTATGAGTTGGATGTAGAAAAGTCCGAATCATTATAGATGTTTTTTATTTTAAATAAAATTCAGATTGAACATAGTAAAAAACTGTAAATGATAGTGTCCGTCCAAAGATTATTTTTTACTTACAGTGAAAACTAACCTTGGATGATGGGTTAGTAGACTAAAAGCTTTAGGAATCCAAAGTACAACATACAATAAGTACCCTGTATCAAGATTGATGCAAAACAAGTGACATTTGACCTTTTTAGAGAGGTTTAACACAAAAAACTCCACCTCTGAGGTGATTTGGGTGGAAATGGGCGTTTTTTACCGTTTATCTGGAAATCGATTTTGGTGATTGACATCTCTTTTTGACCGTTAGAGCCAATAGAATCGAAGGGGAATTTCCCCACTCACACACACGGTAAAAAGAAAGTGGGGGCTTTGCGCATGCAGTTTTGCATCAGAGCGAACCTATCTCTCGCTCTGACATCTGGAAACGGAAAAGCAGGTTTATTGCTGATGGATTATCAGAAATCATTTCAAAGGGACACAGACACATTGGATTAACCTATGGATTAACTTCAGCAGCGTTTTTATCGTTTTAATGCCATTGAAGACCACTTTTGACCAGACTACGACCAAGGTGAGCCAAGTTGCCGTTTTTAGCTACCTAGCGCCACATGTTTTGATGTCTGTTCTTGTTAATAGCTTCGCGAGTTCTTATCATGGAGTGATGATGTATTTACCGATCGATTCTGTATCATCTCACGATGCGAATCGATGGGTTCTACGAGCAGCTACGATAAGTAATAAGGGTGTTATGAGTGAGTTTCTGTGCAACACGCGTTAGCATTTTTCGCTCGTGGCTAATTCAGAGGCTCAGCGCTAGCTTTGTGGGTTTAAAAAAAAAAAAGATCAGTTAGCTGAGTTTCTTCCCGTTACATGGATATAAAACATTCATAGTTTATTGAATATTAAGATGCCCTCAGAGGCTCAGACGCTGTTTCTTGCAGATGACGCGTTTTTCCCCCGGTGTAGAAGAGGTTAAGCTCTTCCAGTGTCCCTCGTCTAATACTCAATGTGTTGTTGGTTAGATGCTTGAAATAAAGTTTGTGGTTAACAGACGCTGAAGAGATTTTAATGTTTTGTTCTACGACATAAAATACGTAACTTAGTGGTTGCTAACAAGTGTCTAAATGAGACGACTGAACAACATCACGCCCAACATTAGCCGTCATTAGCTTAGCAATAAAATCATAAAGTGCTGTAATTATGTGGAGATTATCCTGCTGAACAAAACGTGTAAGTATCATAAAGGTGTGATATGTCAAATGTTCAATAATTCAAAATCCAAGGAGAAATCCCACTGCTTTTTGTCGAAGGATTCTGTGTGACGCTAACTTACTCACAAAAAAGGAAAGGACAGACAAACAACAACAACAGCTGATAAAGGCACAACTACAAGGGTGTGTGTGTGTGTGTGTGTGTGTGTGTGTGTGTGTGTGTGTGTGTGTGTGTGTGTGTGTGTGTGTGTGTGTGTGTGTGTGTGTGTGTTAGATAGACTGCAGTGGAGGATGTTCATCATCCATCGCTGCCCTGGAGGACCTCAAGACACACTCCATTAACGTCAGGGTCAAACCAGAGAGCCTGACAGAGGAGGAAAACCCTGCTTACTGAGACGCACACTGCTCATATAATACAATGTCTGACATCCTCAGAACACACTCACACACAGTGTTACTCTGTATCTGAGACGAACTGTTTTCTCTGCAGAAGAGTAATTAATGATAAATGCTGTTGTTGCATTTACTAACACTGTACTACACTTTACTCCTCAACTAATTACTGTCACAAATATTTTAGATATTTTTGGAGCTCTACTGTACCAGACTGAAATGTCAAGTTTGATGTTGCTTTGATGTTTAATATGCTACATGATAACTTGCTAACGACCAGCATGTTAACAGCTAACAGTGGTAAGGTTGGATGTCAATGCATTTAGTGTATTGAAGCATTGTTCTTTCATTGAAGATTATTTGGTCTAAAACAAAGCCAGAAAAAGGAGAAATGGCTAACCTAGTTTCTTTAATTTCTCATTTTTTAAATTCTAAACGACAAGGCACCCCCACCACTCTGCACTTTTATACAGCAGAACCACAAGGGACTGTGTAGTCCCTCTTCAGTTCCTTTGGTAAGCACTGTTTCTCTGTGAGGGCATCAACACTTTGGAACACAATCCAGATAAGGAATAACACCTCCTATCATACATGTAACCGCAATCATAAGAACTGGCTTCTAAGCAATCAAAAATGTGAACACTTTTAACGGTATCAAGGTATAGATAGATAGATCTTTAATGTTGTCATTGTACATTGTACAACGAAATTACAATAAACTCAAGGTGCCAACACGCAACAACAAGACAATATAAAAACAACAAGACACTATAAAAACAATAAATGGGACTTAAAATAGACATGATAGGGAATATGTACATACATAAATAATAAATTGCACGATTCCCCTCGTATTGCACGGAAGGCTTATATAATTTAAATATTAGCAGCGTTCAGTGCACATATGGCCCTGGGGAAAAAACTGAACTTGAGTCTGTTTGTCCGGGAAGGCATGGTACGGAAGCGCCTGCCTGAGCGCAGCCGTACGAAGTGCTCGTTACCCGGGATGGTGTGGATCCTTGAGGAGCTTGACTGCCTTCTTAAGGCAACGAGAGCTGTACAGTACCTCCAGGGAGGGGAGGGGGCAACCGATGATCTTCTGGGCCGAGTTGATGACCCTTTGGAGCGCACCCCTCTCTGCGGCTGTGCAGCTGAGGAACCACACGCAGATGCAGTCGGTGAGGATGCTGTTTGTTTGTTCCTCTCTATTGTTGTACTGCTGTTCCTCTCTATTGTTGTACTGATGTTGTCTGCTGTACTCTATTTAATTGTGTTTTTATTTCTCTAGTCTTGTTGTGGTCATTTAACATCTTGCCAAGGACAACAGTTGAAAATTAGCCTGCTGGCTAATACTGGCTCATTTACAGCAATGTGGATTAATGTGCACTTTAAATAAATAAACTAAACTAATTCTGTTATGTTTATGATGTCGTGTCAGGGCAAACCCAAGAACTGTGTGGTTTAATATAATATCCAACAGTAAAGAGTAAATCTCCATATTGAGTGGGTGAAAATGGCATTTTCTGCCATTTTTGCTTGAAAAGTTACTTAAAAAAAGAATTATTCACCAACATAGTTTGCCAAAAGAGTATTGGTTGCAGCACTATTGATCATCACATCTTAAAGCAAATACTGTAGACATTCAAACGGGTCTGTCAGTTTCCAGTAGTTTCTGTTGAATGTTCAGTGGAACCAGAGGAAGTCAGCTGTAAAAAACACAGCTTAAAATAAAACGGGAGTAAAGTAAATGAAAGTAAACTCCACACTGTCTGAGGTATCGTTGTGGTTCTGAAGCTGAGCCGAGTCTAAGACATGAAACAAGCAGTGAGGAGGTGATGACGGATATACAGAGTGACGGAGGAGTGAGAAGTGGATGCAGAGACACACGGGACATGATGGAGGGGGTGCAGGACAAGGAGGGCGACACAGGGATCAAGAAAAACAGCAATCAAATGGTAAGAAAATAGTAATTATTTGATGAATACAATCTTCAAAAAAAGGCGTTTCGGACCGACTGACTCCAGAGCAGACTCCGAACACAGAGAAGGGATTTTGGATGTTGGAAATGGAGATTGATTTGTTTGAATATTATTTGTGTGAGCAGATAGACGATGATTCTGTAAATATATAATCTGTAACCTTCCACAGAAATAGAATCGAGATCCTTTATTCTTTTTTCGATTCACAAATAAAAACTGGATTTCAAAATGCCTGATTTAAAGTGGTAAATGTTAGAAAGACAATCACTTGTAAATCTATCGATGTATTGACATTTTCTCCGAATTTGTTGAATTGTTTGTGTATCTATTGTTTATTTTTAGGTGTTCAAACTAATTATCCCGAGACAAATGTACCTCTTTAGTTGGTGCTGAGGAAAAGGGTGAATGTGCTACTTGGTGTTAAAACTCACATGAATAGTGGAAAAACAACAAATAAGGACAAATCAAAATGATAGGGAAGTATAAAACCTAAGAGGCATTATAGGAGTCAGTGTAAGAGAAGAAATAAGCCATCAACCAGACTTTGAGAACATTGGGAGCAGAAGAGAGAGACTGTGATGGAGATGGAAAGGGAAAGGGAGGCTTGATAGAACGAGCCGGAGGAGAGAAGAGTCAGAGTCCACAATCAGTTGCTCTGCTTCACTTCAGAGAGAGCTGAAGGTCAGTGAACCAAACTAACCCTTCACTTAATGTCCGGCTGACCCTCGCTGCTCCAGACAGCGCACTTAATATCTACTGGATCTCAGCGGGAGAAAACTAATGTTGTCAGAAGGACTGTAGTTGTGTGTGTCGATTTGAAAGATACTGCTTAGAGGACAGTAGGAGGTTTCAGAGTTTTGAAGACAATTATTTCAAATCTGAAAATCAATGTAAAGGAACAATAAGAAAAGAGTAGGTTTCAAGTCTCAGAAGGTTAACACAAGCAGGTTTTTTATCCAACTATGGTGAACAGAGCAGATTTCTTTGACAGCAAGGCAGGGAAAACATTAGGGTGTATTTATCTTAACAAAATCTAAGAGTAGTTAACATGTTCACCAATACATGATAAGCCCTCTTCACAAAAGTAACTGGGCTACTGGGATGATAACTGAGTGTTGTACGGCTTCAAGTCACTTTATTTGTATCCCATGGTCTGGCCATTTCTTTTAATTCAAGAATAAATCATTTATTTACTGAAATGTCAGATAAAAGTTCATCCTAGTTCCTCAAATTCCAAGGTGATGTCTTAACGTGTCTTGTAATGTCAAGTTAAAAAACTAAAGATATTCATTTTAATATGATATAAAGGGAAACGCAGGAAATCTCCACATTTGAAAGGTTGAAAACAGCATTTGTCTGCCTTCAAATAATGATGGATTGATTATCGAAATATCTGGCAGTTATTTTTCTGTTAATAAACGAACCGATTTGTCACGTCATCAATGCAACTTGTGGTCATTTCAGTGTCAACTCTAAATGAAAGCATCACACACCATACAATGTGTTGCCTTCACTGTTAGAAGTATTGCCTTATTCCATCTTTTGTCTATTCTTGTGGTGGCGTTTTAATCCTTGTCTACAATGTAATAGCCACCTCTATCGGGGTTGTGGGTTTTGACGCGCCTCAGCGGAGATCGTAGTTGAATCAGATGAGCTTTATTCATTGATCCACACGGCATATACAGGAGGACACATTTCTTTGCTTCATAGTAACTACAAGTTTATCTCCAACAGAACAAAAAGAACACTGGCAAAAGACTTTTCCGTTTCCCCGTCTCATCAACCCCAGCTGTGTCCTATCAATCTACCATATATAGGCATACGCCATGCACGTGATACTGACGCACATAACAAATAATAAGTGAGCCTTAAATTAATACATTTGAAAACCATAGTATGACTCACAAAAATACCTTTAGACGGTGAGTTTAATCTAATTTATATCATCATCAAGCCTAACTATCAGACAATAATAACTCAATGAAAATGGCTCCAATAATTCTCTAAGAAGTGTTCTTTAATTACTGCAAATGATATTGCATACAGTCAAAGGCAGCGATTCTGTGAATGCACCAACGGGTAAATCAAACTATCCGCTAGAGAGAGAGAGAGAGAGAGAGAGAGAGAGAGAGAGAGAGAGAGAGAGAGAGAGAGAGAGAGAGAGAGCGAGAGAGAGATAGAAGATAGATTAGTAGAGAGAGAGAGAGAGAGAGAGAGCGAGAGAGAGAGAGAGAGAGAGAGAGAGAGAGAGAGTGTGTGTGTGTGTGTGTCAGATAGACTGCAGTGGAGGATGTTCATACAGTAGCAGAGAATGGGCCGAGCAGAGATGAACATGATAGCTGAACCTGTGTCTCTATCAGATATTAAAACGTCTCCGTGTCCAGCCAGTCTCATTTACGCTTCATACAGTGAGATAAATCCTGTCATGTTGAATCCCGTTCAAAATCACTGCCATCTGACCTAAATGGCTCCAACAAGCCATAGAGGTGCAAGTATACCACACTGTCCATTATCCATTAGATATACAAGCTAATGGGAACTAAATGACAGAAAGCAGGGTTAATTTAGTGAGATAATCCAATAAAAGCTATTAGAAAGGCACAAGTATAAAGGTATTGTTCATGCATGCAAGGATTTGGTTTGACACTTTACTTTTGACATGTGAAGCTGAACATGTATTGTAATTCCACATGTTTTGTATGTGTGCTTCATACATGTATTTATCTCTATAGTATTTCATTTTTCAGTTTTGAAGTAGAAAACATTTTCAATGATAAGCTGCCTTTTCCATTTTGTCCACTTCTCTTGCAGGGGACCCTTTTACTTTCACATCATTACAGAAGATTTAATGTTGTGACCTCACTACTTGTGATTCTGTATTTTAGTTGGTCTGTTGTGTTTGAACCTGTCATGAACTGTTGTATTTATATCAGTCATGAACTGTTGTATTTATATCAGTCATGAACTGTTGTATTTATATCAGTCATGAACTGTTGTATTTATATCCGTTATGAACTGTTGTATTTATATCCGTTATGAACTGTTGTATTTATATCAGTTATGAACTGTTGTATTTATATCTGTTATGAACTGTTGTATTTATATCCGTTATGAACTGTTGTATTTATATCTGTTATGAACTGTCCTATTTTACCATGTTTTTCATATTGAAATGAAATCAATAAACATATTTAATTGTAATTGTATCCCAGTTTTTGTTTATCGTTTCAGGCACCTATTGCAAATGAGACAAGGATCTAAAATTGGTTAAAGAGAAAACTGCAGTAATATACTGTTTTATACACTACTATAAAATGATACTGTATACAGAACAGTAATGTATTGTTATTTTCACCAACATTCAGATCTTTAAGTTGAGGAAATCACTAAATATTCCCCTTCCAAAGTCCGGACTAGAACGGAAATAAACACTAAAGAATATTATGAATATATACAAATGCATACTTTAAATGTAGTCTAGTGAAAAAACTAAATGCATCCACAATCCACATTCTCAGCACACATGAAGAGGGGTAGCCTAAGCCTGCTCTCTCTTCTGACACACACACACACACACACACACACACACACACACACACACACACACACACACACACACACACACACACACACACACACACACACACACACACACACAGAGCAATATTAAAAAATGCTTTCCCATCAGGTTGTCAAGATATCTGTTGCCTGGAGAACAGCGTGCTGGATATGATGTTTACTGGAGGGAAACACAGACTGGTCCCAGCTGGACGTGTGTGTGTGTGTGTGTGTGTGTGTGTGTGTGTGTGTGTGTGTGTGTGTGTGTGTGTGTGTGTGTGTGTGTGTGTGTGTGTAGGTATTCTCATAGTATTTTCTCTCTTTGCTATCTCCTCTATTCATTTTCTGATCCGTTCTGTCATCTGTTGTGTCCGTGTCCTCCCTCCCCTCCGTCCTTCCTCGCTCCTCTTCATCCTCTCTTTGTTCCCTCGTCCCTCCTGTCGTTTCAATATCTTCCCCCCTCCCTCCATCCCTCTATCCCCGCTCACAGAGGAGGGTGAGAAAGGTAAACTTTCCCACTCGATTCCCTGCTCGTCTTCCACTGATCACCTCTCCGTCCATCCCTCCCAGCAGGGGGTCAAACACGGGTTAGACTCAGTAAGGTTTGCACGTTTTAAAACTAAGACAACTTACGCAAATCACACAAATGAAAGACTATGTGTCGCTCACTTAATGTAGAATATATTAAGCTTTTTATTTATATATTTTTTTTTTTCTTGATGACTTGTGTTTGGCTCAATATTCAATTTGTTCAATAAAGGCGGAAATAATGTCCCTTTATTTTATTTTAGCGGACATACTGAAAGCAGATATAGTTATATATGTATTGCAGTTAATTGCTATTGTGATATTAAACTATTGCATATCTTATTTTACTCATATCCTGCAGCCGTCACTTCAGTCAAGCAATTGCTCTGTTTTGTTTTCTATATTCTGTTCCTGTTGACTTTAACAGCCGTTTGCTTTCTGGTAAAGATGTCAAGCAGCAACAAAGAGAAACATCGTCTCGCCTCTCACAATTCACCGGAGTTACAGTGCATTTATAATTATCTTAAGAGGGCAACACATGATAAAATGTGAGCACAGGGTACATGCAGGAATCCTGAAGTCAAATGTAAATCCTTTTAAGACCTTTTTTAAGACCCTTCCCAAACATTTAAGACCTCATCGCCACTTCGAGTTCTAACCGGTTACCTTGGCGACACACTTCACCTCACATTCACTATATACAGTATTGATTGTCCTTCCTCCTTATCTTCCAACCATTTGGACGCAGACTTGCATTTCCCCATAACGATGTTGTTGAACAACCGGCGTAAACGGACATTCGCGCGCCATCAAGCAGTGAGCGTGCGATGTCCTGTTCAGATGACGTCAAACCCAACGGGATGCCATCAATAAACTACACAGAATCACACTACACACCTACGCCATGATTACATTCAGGCAGACTGTAGAATACAACCTCTTTGGACCATTTATATACTTATTGAAAACAAGCTACAACATGTAATACCTTGGAAAATGCTGTTTAATATTTTTTAATAGCCTTCATTTTCGCTAGATTGATTTATCAACTTGTAATACTTTTGAATACCCCGTGGACCAAGAAACAGACCACAATCTGATTGTGCAAACAAACCCTAAAAAGGCATTTTAGCAAGAATGTTTAAAAGGTGTGAATGCATCAATCTTGCCAAGATGCATCTATAAACTGTGTTTCTCCCGAAGAAGAAATCTGTTGATGAAGCTGGAACTTACCACACAGGGAGAACAATTTACTGGGTCTTAGGAATTAGAGAAAAGCACCAACTAGCTCCTCATGACCACACGCGCACACGCGCGCGCGCACCACACACACACACACACACACACACACACACACACACACACACACACACACACACACACACACACACACACACACACACACACACACACACACACACACACACACACACACACACACACACCACACACACACCACACACACACACACACACACACACACACACACACACACACACACACACACACACACACACACACACACACACACACACAATTGTGACCCTCACCAGGCAAGTCAGCAGACAGAGTCAGAGCAACAACATGGTGAATATGTTATTGTAATAGTCTGGTCTCCTCTGCAACCAAACACACACATTACAACAGATTCAATAAGCTATATTAAGTGAAAATAATCTATGTTTTTCACCAAATTGTCAGTGCAACGTATCAAAAAGTTGCAATTTTATGCAGTCTTGGTGCGATTGCATAATGCCCAAAGATGCGTACGCCAATTGATCCCAAATATTTTAATTTACCTACCACAACCTTTTGTTACAAGGTACCGATGGTGCAGCGCTGTATTATTCCTCTTTATAAAAGGCTTTTATTTGCTACCAAAACATTTTTACACTGGGGATACTTGGCTGAACATTTTTTTCAAAAGAGGGCACACAGAAACAAGACAAAGGACGAAAGAAAAGTAATAAGAGAGAAAACCAAATAAATCGAAGGGGAGACCCGACAGAGTGAAAACCAGATGTGGAGCAAGTGATGCAGCAACAAAAGGCAGACAACTGTGGTCGACCAATAACCACAGTGAGAGAGGATGAACTCTAAAAGACCTCACACACCCTCACACACACACACACACACACACACACACACCACACACACACACACACACACACACACACACACACACACACACACACACACACCACACACACACACACACACACACACACACACACACACACACACACACACACACACACACACACACACAAACTAAGGGATTAAATGTTAAATCAAAATATGTCAGATGGAGGAAAGACTGGATCACACTTCACAAAAACATCACGTTTATTTTAACACCTTTTGACACACAAATCAACCGCTTAGAGATGTCCCGCCCGTTAGCCTATCACGTAAAATGTCGGAGAACTAGCCAATAGAAACGCGAGTGTTACGTAGTTATGTCACTATGTTCTGGAAGTAATCAAAGGAGTCCAATGGAGGCTTTCCATACCGGGGGGGGGTGCACCAAAACCCTATAGAACAAACTACAGAAAAGGGGAATCTCTAACCCCTAACCCAAAAAGCAGAATAGGGCCTCTAACTTTGTGGCTTGGGAAAGGTAGTAACAGTTTAAAGAAGTTCAGGCGGCATAAACAAGGAAAAAATAATCTTAGAGTGAGAGAAAATCTTCTTGTTTTACATTTGAAGACCACAAACATTCATTTTTCTAATTTCCTTTCTGTCTTTGTGTCAACCACTGAGAGCTCACACAGACAAAACCCAGCATGAAGGACAAAATCACACACACACACACTGAGCTTAAACATGCAAAAACATCACACACACATGCTAAATATTAGCCTCACACTACATCCAGGAGAAACATGGCTGCCTCTTAATTCAACACAACCCGAGCGAATCACACCACAAACACGCAACAACACACACAGTGTAGTGTATGCGTGACAAACACATATGTTCCTCTTAGGAGACACAAACATGAATAAAAGCGGTAAGTGTATCCTCACACACACTCACTGAACGAGTTCATGACCTGATGGCACGAATGAAGCCCTCAGGAAGTGTGGCAAGCGTTGAAGCAAAATGTCATGGTGGCCAAATTGTAGAATTACAACTTCGATGTGATACCATGGGTCATAAAAAGGCTTCCACTCGTTGACTTACATTTGGAAAGAGATGACTGTTAATCAGCATATATACCTTTTGTAAAAGGTAAATCTACTTTTCAACACCAATGTAAATGCAATACAGTCTTAAAAGTTTGTAAAACACTCACATTTTTGTATCGAGGGTTAGTCTTTTAAGCCATGCTGTATCCAATTCTCTTAATATTGCTAAGTATGGCAATATGAAAAGAAAAATACACACTCCAATTTAAAT
>NW_022992035.1:0-65222 GCF_902827175.1 Gymnodraco acuticeps
CACTCTTTAGTGTCCCTGGTCTCCCAGCTGTGTGCGTCACTCTTTAGTGCCCGCCCTTCTCCCAGCTGTGTGCGTCACTCTTTAGTGTCCCTGGTCTCCCAGTGTGTGCGTCACTCTTTAGTGTCCCTGGTCTCCCAGCTGTGTGCGTCACTCTTTAGTGTCCCCCGGTCCACCCAGCTGTGTGCGTCACTCTTTAGTGTCTCTGGTCTCCCAGCTGTGTGCGTCACTCTTTAGTGTCCCCTGGTCTCCCAGCTGTGTGTCACTCTTTAGTGTCCCCTGGTCTCCCAGCTGTGTGCGTCACTCTTTAGTGTCCCCCGGTCTCCCAGCTGTGTGGCGTCACTCTTTAGTGTCCCTCTCTCTCCCAGCTGTGTGCGTCACTCTTTAGTGTCCTGGTCTCCCAGCTGTGTGCGTCACTCTTTAGTGTCCCCTGGTCTCCCAGCTGTGTGCGTCACTCTTTAGTGTCCCCTGGTCTCCAGCTGTGTGTCACTCTTTAGTGTCCCTGGTCTCCAGCTGTGTGCTCACTCTTTAGTGTCCCCTGGTCTCCCAGCTGTGTGCGTCACTCTTTACTGTCCCTGGTCTCCCAGCTGTGTGCGTCACTCTTTAGTGTCCCCTGGTCTCCCAGCTGTGTGCGTCACTCTTTTGTGCCCCTGGTCTCCCAGCTGTGTGCGTCACTCTTTAGTGTCCCCTGGTCTCCCAGCTGTGTGCGTCACTCTTTAGTGTCCCCTGGTCTCCACTGTGCGTCACTCTTTAGTGTCCCCTGGTCTCCCAGCTGTGTGCGTCACTCTTTAGTGCCCCCTGGTCTCCCAGCTGTGTGGCGTCACTCTTTAGTGTCCCTGGTCTCCCAGCTGTGTGCGTCACTCTTTAGTGTCCCCCTGGTCCCCAGCTGTGTGCGTCACTCTTTAGTGTCCTCTGGTCTCCCAGCTGTGTGCGTCACTCTTTAGTGTCCCCTGGTCTCCAGCTGTGTGCGTCACTCTTTTGTGTCCCTGGTCTCCCAGCTGTGTGCGTCACTCTTTAGTGTCCCCTGGTCTCCCAGCTGTGTGCGTCACTCTTTAGTGTCCCCTGGTCTCCCAGCTGTGTGCGTCACTCTTAGTGTCCTCTGGTCTCCCAGCTGTGTGCGTCACTCTTTAGTGTCCCCTGGTCTCCAGCTGTGCGCGTCACTCTTTAGTGTCCCTGGTCTCCCAGCTGTGTGCGTCACTCTTTAGTGTCCCCTGGTCTCCAGCTGTGTGCGTCACTCTTCAGTGTCCCCTGGTCTCCCAGCTGTGTGCGTCACTCTTTAGTGTCCCCTGGTCTCCAGCTGTGTGCGTCACTTTCAGTGTCCCCTGGTCTCCCAGCTGTGTGCGTCACTCTTCAGTGTCCCCTGGTCTCCCAGCTGTGTGCGTCACTCTTTAGTGTCCCCTGGTCTCCCAGCTGTGTGTGTCACTCTTTAGTGTCCCCTGGTCTCCCAGCTGTGTGCGTCACTCTTTAGTGTCCCCTGGTCTCCCAGCTGTGTGCGTCACTCTTCAGTGTCCCCTGGTTTCCCAGCTGTGCGTGTCACTCTTCAGTGTCCCCTGGTCTCCCAGCTGTGCGTCACTCTTCAGTGCCCCCTGGTCTCCCAGCTGTGTGCGTCACTCTTTAGTGTCCTCTGGTCTCCCAGCTGTGTGCGTCACTCTTTAGTGTCCCCTGGTCTCCAGCTGTGCGCGTCACTCTTTAGTGTCCCTGGTCTCCCAGCTGTGTGCGTCACTCTTTAGTGTCCCCTGGTCTCCAGCTGTGTGCGTCACTCTTTTGTGTCCCTGGTCTCCCAGCTGTGTGCGTCACTCTTTAGTGTCCCCTGGTCTCCCAGCTGTGTGCGTCACTCTTTAGTGTCCCCTGGTCTCCCAGCTGTGTGCGTCACTCTTTAGTGTCTGGTCTCCCAGCTGTGTGCGTCACTCTTTAATGTCCCCTGGTCTCCAGCTGTGCGCGTCACCTTTAGTGTCCCTGGTCTCCCAGCTGTGTGCGTCACTCTTCAGTGTCCCCTGGTCTCCAGCTGTGTGCGTCACTCTTCAGTGTCCCCTGGTCTCCCAGCTGTGTGCGTCACTCTTAGTGTCCCCTGGTCTCCAGCTGTGTGCGTCACTCTTCAGTGTCCCCTGGTCTCCCAGCTGTGTGCGTCACTCTTCAGTGTCCCCTGGTCTCCCAGCTGTGTGCGTCACTCTTTAGTGTCCCCTGGTCTCCCAGCTGTGTGCGTCACTCTTTAGTGTCCCCTGGTCTCCAGCTGTGTGCGTCACTCTTCAGTGTCCCCTGGTCTCCCAGCTGTGTGCGTCACTCTTCAGTGTCCCCTGGTCTCCCAGCTGTGTGCGTCACTCTTCAGTGTCCCCTGGTCTCCCAGCTGTGTGTGTCACTCTTCAGTGTCCCCTGGTCTCCCAGCTGTGTGCGTCACTCTTTAGTGTCCCCTGGTCTCCCAGCTGTGTGTGTCACTCTTTAGTGTCCCCTGGTCTCCCAGCTGTGTGCGTCACTCTTTAGTGTCCCCTGGTCTCCCAGCTGTGTGCGTCACTCTTCAGTGTCCCCTGGTCTCCCAGCTGTGTGCGTCACTCTTCAGTGTCCCCTGGTCTCCCAGCTGTGTGCGTCACTCTTCAGTGTCCCCTGGTCTCTCAGCTGTGTGCGTCACTCTTCAGTGTCCCCTGGTCTCCCAGCTGTGTGCGTCACTCTTCAGTGTCCCCTGGTCTCCCAGCTGTGTGCGTCACTCTTTAGTGTCCCCTGGTCTCCCAGCATGTCTCCTCAAGCTGCTGAATGCTCTCTAAACGCTGCAGGTGTTGTCAAGGTGCTGGAGGTGTTTCTTCATGTGTACACGAACATTTGATATTTGCATTATTTCTGAAACGGCAGAGTGCTCTGCTAATGGAAGTTGTAGCACATTTGCACCTGTCAGCCACCGTACTTAAGTGGCGCTTCCCAACACATCTGAGATAAATACCTCTTTTCTAAAAACGGTTGACCTTTAGAAAGGCGGCATCTATCTGTGACTGATTGTTGTGAAAGATGCTGTGATCTTTTATGCAACACATGGATAATTGTCTGTCTGCAAAAAGCCACATTAATACAAACACTGTCATATACTCCATTACAGAACATGTGTCTGAAGTGCTGAATATTCTCCTAAGTGCTTCCCACAGACGCGTGTCGGCATGGAAGAACGACGGAGTGAGTGATTGTGTTTTGCCCTCCTTCCTCTGCGCAGCGGAGCAACAATCCATTAAAGATGTGTCCATGACGCTCCTGCAGCGCGTCGCTCCCTCACCTTTCGGGGCACGGGGCCACGGGGCCACGGGGCCACGGGGCAGATGGAATTGAGCAAACAACAAAAGAGATATTTTTCAAAGCAACTCATGTGTTTCCAGAGTGCTGGAAACACATGAGAGAGATGTGCGTGGCGTTCACTCAGAGGACACTTGGTGAACATGTAAAGGAGAAAAGTGAGAGGAAGACGTAACTGTTTATTTATTGTGTCTTAATGTCTCTTATGTACATTGCCTTTTTTACGCTGCTGCAACGCAAACATTTCCCAAATTGGGATCAATAAAGTATCTATCTGTCTATCCATCTATTTATCTATCTCTCCATCTGTCTATCTATCTATCTCTCTATCCATCTCTCCATCTATCTATCTCTCTATCTCTCCATCTATCTCTCCATCTGTCTATCTCTCTATCCATCTGTCTATCTATCCATCTATCCATCCATCTATCCATCTATCCATCCATCTCTATCTGTCTATCTCTCCATCCATCCATCTCTCTATCTGTCTATCTCTCAATCCATCCATCTCTCTATCTGTCTATCTATCCATCTCTCTATCTGTCTATCTATCCATCTCTCTATCTGTCTATCTATCTGTCTATCTATCCATCCATCCATCTATCTCTCAATCCATCCATCTCTCTATCTGTCTATCTATCCATCCATCCATCTCTCTATCTCTCTATCCATCTCTCTCTCTATCTATCTATCTATCCATCTCTCCATCTATCCATCTCTCTATATATCCATCCATCTATCCATCTCTCTATCCATCCATCCATCTCTATCTGTCTGTCTATCTATCCATCCATCTCTCTATCCATCCATCTCTATCTCTATCCATCTATCTATCCATCTATCCATCTCTCTATCTGTTTATCTCTCCATCCATCCATCTATCTATCCATCTATCTCTCTATCTATCCATCTATCCATCCATCTCTCCATCTGTCTATCTATCTCTCTATCCATCTATCTACCTATCCATCTCTTTATCTATCTATCTATCTGTCCATCTCTCTATCTATCTCTCTATCCATCTATCTGTTTATCTCCATCTCTCTATCCATCCATCCATCTCTCTATCTGTCTATAAATCTCTATCCATCCATCCATCTCTCTCTCTCTATCCATCTATCTATCTATCTCTCTATCCATCCATCTATCTCTCTCTCTCTATCTATCCATCTATCTATCTAATCCATCCATCCATCTCTCTCTCTATCCATCCATCCATCTCTCCATCCATCTCTCTATCTGTCTCTCCAGCTATCTATCTATCTATCTATCTATCTCTCCATCCATCTCTCTATCTGTCTCTCCATCTATCCATCCATCTCTCTATCCATCCATATATCTTGATTCAGATTATTCTACATTTATTTAACAGCTTTAGCTCCCTTCAACAAAATGCATCTGTAAAAATGTAACTAGTTGAATAACTCTTGAAGTCACAAAAGAGTCAAATTATATAACTATTTTACAAAAAGTGAATCAGAACTGTGTTTGTCTACAACGGCAAAATGTGATGCAACAATATTATCTAGAAATGTCACATCATATAAATACAATTATATGCACACATAAAGGCCATTTTTCTGCACGACGATTACTTTTACTTTGAATACTTTAAGTACATTTAGCTGAAAATGCAATGCAGGACTTTTGACAATAACAATTGGTACTTTTACTCAAGGAAAGCATCTAAGCATACTTCTCCCACCGCTGAAGATTATTCAGAAGCTATCACAAAAACAATACAAAAGCATCCATTCAGCCTGCAGCAATATACATTCTGCTCCAGCTTGGTAAAGATGGCAGGAAAACAAACCACATAAGATGTTTCCTGCAGACTTCACGTGTAGTGCAGCTTTCTGTGTATCATCCGATGTGTGCTTTTTTCAACTCAGACACACCATTTGTCATTCCTCTCGTTCCTCCTCTTCCTCTCCATGTTGCTCTGATAACTCTCTGCAGACAGCACCTTTCTGCAGCTGGCTATAACAGATGAGCTTCCTCTTTCTCTTAGGCCCGGACACACCAAGCCGATTTTGGCCGTCGATGGATGTCAGGCCGACGATGAGCGTCCTGACTCCTTTTTGGCCGATTGCCCACCGTTTCGACATGTAGAATCGGTGGGTAATCGGCCGAAGGCTGTTGGTCAACGAAATCAGTCTGATTGGCTGTTCAGCTAGCGAATCAGTTCATGAGAAGCGAGGGACCCAAACAAACTATTAAGAAGGCAAATGTGAGATGTCATGAACTCCAGCTCTCCACGCAGGTTCTGGAAAGCCCCGTGAGCTTCTCGCTGGAGATGAACATGGAACGCACGCTATTTGTTGTTTGTTTACGATCACGCAGTCTGTTCTTCTTCTCTCAGTTATCACGCAGTCTGTCTTCCGGATGTTGCTCTTTTGAATGACGAAACACACTACCGCCGCCCTGCTGGTAAGGAGAGTTATTGCCACTCACGCATGCGCAGTTCGTACGTGCTTCTTGGCCGTGAGCTGAAGTCTTTGTGGTGTGTTCCAGTCATGGTTCCAGTGCGACACCATGGCCAAGACGCAGAGACGCGAGGCGACACAACAGTCGGGGTCCGTCTGTGTGTCAGTTCTTTGGTGTCAGCTTGGTGTGTCCGGGGGCTTTACTCACACTCATTTTAAAACAGGCACAAAACAAACGCAACATTAACATTTAATACGTGCTTTATTTGAAAGGTTTACCCGATACAATTGTGCACAAAGGACAGTAGCCTACTTAGGCTGTATAACCTGTGCAATTATGTAACTGTGCAATGCTCAGACCACTTAGGGTTATTTCTGTATTACACTTGGTATTTTGGAAATAACTTAATGATCAACTTCCCAGTCTGAAAACTTAAATAGCCCTTATTTAAATGCAGTGTTGGGACTAACGCGTGACAAGTAACGCGTTACTGTAACGCCATTATTTTTGGTAGTAACTAGTACTCTGACGTATTACTTTTTAAATTCAGTAACTCCGTTACCGTTACTACATGGTGCGTTACTCCGTTACTGCGTTAGTTTTTTTTATATAGTCAACAGCCAGGCGAACAGAGATGAGAACTGTACTTAAGTACTTGAGTAAATGTACTTTGATACTTCCTGTGTCACATGCGGAGACGGGCTGTGGGCGTGTTTGTGTGTTTACTAACAAGACTATCATGGCGGCGGCGGAGCTCAAGTCTAGTTTCTCCACCTGGAGATATTCTCACTATTTCACTTTTGTCGAGCACAAAGAAAAGAACGTTTTAGTTAAATGTAAGTTGTGTCTTGGCGGGTCAAGATCCTATCTACTGCCCAAACCAGTCATTCAAATCTCTTAAAACATCTGCAAAAACAACATGCTGGGACGAAGCTAGTAGCTAAGACCACAGAGACTCAGCCGACGCCACTCCACCTCCACCTAAGCAACAGCGGCTGGATTTTAACCGAGGGACTGCTAGCCAGGGGAAAGTGGATAAAGCCATTGCACGGTATGTTGTAGAACACATGCAGGCTATTGCTACAGTGGAGTCACCCGCTTTCAGGAGCTAGTTAGCATGATAGCATGTCCGGGCGCACACGGCATATGGGACGGAAAACTTTTTCCAACTACCTGGAGAAAAGAATATACAAAAATGGAAAGCCAGCTAATATCGATGCAATCCAGATTGCATATAATGCATGTCAAGTTGATCAACAGATTGTATTATTCTCCAATGCAATAACAGTACTGAAATTGAAGGCTATAAGGGCATTAATGGGAGCCCTACTTACTTTTCACAGTAACGCATTACTTTTGGGTGTAAGTAACTAGTAAAGTAACTGAGTTACTTTGACATGAAGTAACTAGTAATGGTAACTAGTTACTGGTTTTCAGTAACTAGCACAACACTGTTTAAATGATAGGTCTTAAAAGCTGTAAAATGCGCTAATATACAAATCCACAGTTATGAAGAAGACCCAGTAAAGAACAAAGAAGATCCAGAGAAGATCGAGGGAAAGATCTAAAGAAGTTTCAGGCCATTTTTGCTTCATACACCACTGACTCACTATAAATGGAGCTACGCCTACAACCAGGTTAACTTTATTCATGGTGTTAATGATCTTAAATGCATAGTTTAGAAACAACAGTCCCGCTACATTTCTGGTAATCAGTCACTTTTCCATAATCCTGTTTTCAGACAAATCGAACGGAATCATAACCTCCTGGAAAGATAACATAATGTGGGTAAACATTGTGTTCTCATTACCTGCCTCCATTCACAGGAGTTGTAGTTGAATTAAAGACATCATAGTGTTGCTTAACACCGAGATGTTTGAAGGCTGCTTCTATTACATTCTGAATAGGGGGAATAAATAAAGAGGTTCTCCATTCATTGTGTCAGCCTAACCAAATTATGAATCCGTGCTGTGGGCCGTGGAGTCCATTGATTCTGCTCGTGTTAACCAGCATTGATTTGTTAATAACATTAGAGGGACACACTAGTCAACATGAGGACAGGTCTTTCTATTTGGCTTACAGCGATCACCATGTGCTTTTGTTTCCCCCAGAGATGAGATAAACCAGATCAGTGTCCACTAACACTGAAGAAATGGACTCTCTGATGACAACAACAATAGCACTTGTTGACATGTGCGTGACCCGACAGAAAACACTATTTTATGCATGTAAACAAACAAATTAGCACCAAGAAAACCTCCAACTAATTCCCGTTTTTTCCATGGCTGCAGTGTGAGAGTGTGTCAGAGAAACAGCCTCTAAATGGATTCCTGCAGCAGAGGGATGATGCACTCTGCAGGCAATACTTTTCCTAAAGCCTCCTAGAGGAAGTTCAGTTTACTCTGCTCCTGAAAAATGGGACAAGCTTTGTGTTAGACTCAGCTGGGGGCAAGACGTTATGCTCCAGAAGTGAAAGAAGTGGAGAATATTATGAAGCAGGACTGTCAGAGTGAAACGGTTTGTTCTGAAGCAAGACAACCAGGAACTGCATGAGATCGTCTTTTCAGCTTGTTTTTGTTTCATGTCCTGCAGCTTTTCTGTCTTGGCTTACTCTTACTGCTTTCATATGACCAGAAGATCAGCATACAGACATCGTAAGGAAACATTGGTCAGAACTAGAAGCATTTGCTGTAGCTGCAAGAGTCCAAAATTAGCATTTAGCTTCTAAAGAGTACAAATATTTGGACTTTCTCTCATCGGTGGACAGAAACACGACTTCAAATGAAAGCTAATTGTGTCTGATGGATGTGCAATCGAGCAGCAGGTTCAACACATCAATTTAAAAAGGTTAAAATATGTCCGAGTTGGCTTGCAGCTTTTTGTGTTGCCCAGAAGTGGCCAAATCATTCATTAATGCATTTTTTTGTACAGAATTATTTGCAGAGAGTTTTAAAAAGTATTCCTTTCACAGTGACTTCCTTTATGCTTCAAACCTCACCTGTAAAAAGTATTTGTATATTGTACACCTGGTTTAAAAAGGACAAACCCAACACTCTATGGCAGGGGGGTCAAACTCAAATATACAAAATGGGTACTAGTGGAGGGCCGGACTGGTTCAATGTTTATCAATCAATGTTTATTTATAGCCCAATATCACAAATGTTACATTTGTCTCAGTGGTCTTCACAGTTTGTACAGAATATCAGTATGATAATACGACACCCTCTGTCCTTAGACCCTCTGTCCTTAGACCCTCTGTCCTTAGACCCTCTGTCCTTAGACCCTCACATTGTAATGAAGAACTTATTGAAATGAACTTATTGCACATATTAAACCTGGAACTAACAAAGCTTAAATGATTGCCTATAAACACAACATTAAACATTAAATAATCAGCTGCATTCATTTCTTATGGCTCTATCTGCAGCTTTTCCAGAGTCATTTCTTATGAGTACATTTCCCCACAGGCCAACAACAGCTTCAACAAAACTATTCCCCTCAAAGAGAAAACCAAACATGGCCTGTTGTCCTGAGAGAAAGTGCAGAAGGAAACATCCATTAAACTCAGTGTGCTGCTCTGTGATGCTAGCTCAGACACTTGGCATCTCATCTTGGGAGCAAGGTCATCAATGTTTGGGCTTAGGCTCTGAGCTGAGGAGACCCTCAGGATGGAGTGAAGGTGTGCTGCAATATACCGGCGGGCCAGATCGAATAGGAATTACAAATGATCCTGCGGGCCGAAATTAAATCCACCACGGGCCGGATTTGGCCCCCGGGCCTTGAGTTGGACACATGTGCTCTATGGCCTTTACTCAAATGAACAGAATGAGTAAAGGTTACCACATTTACCTTTAACGCACAAAATGAGCAATAGAATGATTTAATATCCGAAAGAAATATTTAATTTAAGGGTGTTGGAATATTACTATCTCTGTCACAGTGTCAACACGGCAGAGGGAAAAGAAAGTCTGTTAATAATCTTTTAAAATGTAAAATATACATTAACTACACCAAATATGCACTGGGCAGCACGCTGTTCACAATTGAAAATGTACGAGTTACATGTAGGAAAAGGTTGTAAATGAAAGGAAAGTGTGTAGTGTGCCGAGTTTACGAGATCCTGCCTCCTTACAGCAGATGCTGCAGGGAAGCTAATGACTAGCATGAGATCACAGGAACGCTGGAGACTCGAACACACTGTGATCATCCTCCTCTAACATCAAAGGAAACACACACTCTTCTTCTTCACACCAACACCTGGAACACACACTGTTTTTCTTTATACTTAAAGCATGACAAAAAGTGTAGTCACTTTATTGAGCTCTGTGCTTTAGAAAGACAAGTGACAGCCTCTGGGTCTGAAAAGTGAAGCGAATGCACAATGAAGTGTCTAAAACACAAGACCAATTGTATAGAAGAAATGACCTTTTTTACCTGATTTTGTACCTCTGTAAACACGTTTCCTGATGTGTGTATGGTCTCAATCTGTAGTGTCAAGTTTTTTTCAATACAGCATGATGTTTATTTACTAAATGATGGTCCCATTTAGCCTTTAGCTTAGTGGTGGTGACGTGAAGTCATGTGACCTTGCTGTAGTTCCTTTATAGCCCAACTTTAGCCTCCTTTAGCTTAGTGGTGGTGACGTGAAGTCATGTGACCGTGCTGTAGTTCCTTTATAGCCCAACATTAGCCGCCTTTAGCTTAGCGGTGGTGACGTGAAGTCATGTGACCGTGCTGTAGTTCCTTTATAGCCCAACGTTAGCGTCCCTTTAGCTTAGCGGTTATTATTATGAAGTCATGTGATCGTGCTGCAGTTCCTTTATAGCCCAACATTAGCCACCATTAGCTTAGCGGTGGTGACTTGAAGTCATGTGACCGTGCTGTAGTTCCTTTATAGCCCAACATTAGCCACCTTTAGCTTAGCGGTGGTGACGTGAAGTCATGTGACCGTGCTGTAGTTCCTTTATAGCCCAACATTAGCCTCCTTTAGCTTAGTGGTGGTGACTTGAAGTCATGTGACCGTGCTGTAGTTCCTTTATAGCCCAACATTAGCCACCATTAGCTTAGCGGTGGTGACTTGAAGTCATGTGACCGTGCTGTAGTTCCTTTATAGCCCAACATTAGCCACCATTAGCTTAGCGGTGGTGACTTGAAGTCATGTGACCGTGCTGTAGTTCCTTTATAGCCCAACATTAGCCACCTTTAGCTTAGCGGTGGTGACGTGAAGTCATGTGACCGTGCTGTAGTTCCTTTATAGCCCAACATTAGCCACCTTTAGCTTAGTGGTGGTGACTTGAAGTCATGTGACCGTGCTGTAGTTCCTTTATCTCCTAGCCTTAGCTTTAAATACCAGAAATGTGTTGTCAATATGTGGAGATATCCTGCTGTATAAAGCAAATAAGTATCATAAACGTTTCCTACAAAATGTATTTTAGTTACACAATTTTAGTCAATAAAATAACACTCCTTTTGAACGTATACACACCTGTGGCTCTCAATATGGTAACCACAGACATACTAACACCTTTTGAAAACCTAAAGTAAACCAACATATAATAAGGGTGTGTAATTGCTGTAACTGACACCATGTTCCTGGAGACCGCAGATGTAAGTGTTGAATGTTTTCCTTTTAGAGGTCTCTGCTTTGATCAGACTGTGAAATGTCAGAAGCACTTTCTCTGTGGCTCATAATCTGCCCTGCACTAAGTATATCAGACAATACAACTGCTAATCATTGAGTATACTGTTTGTAATACCAATAAATGGAGTATTTTAAGAACACTGTCAATGTTAATGTCTCTTATATGCTACACACAAACACTTACAGTTTAGAGACATTCATGTGTGTGTGTGTGTGTGTGTGTGTGTGTGTGTGTGTGTGTGTGTGTGTGTGTGTGTGTGTGTTTGTCCAATCACTTTTGGACAAACTTGCAATCTTTAGCAAATCAGCTTTTGGTTGTGATTTCTGACTGAGCACAGGGGGCTCGAAACACACACACACACACACACACACACACACACACACACACACACACACACACACACACACACACACACACACACACACACACACACACACACCTTTACCCCACCAGCTGAGTCTAGATGGGTGTGTTGGCTAGAGATAAGATTTCCTCTGATGTCCTCATTTTTCTTTCTGCTAAGCCAAATTGCACGCTGCTCACAACCTCAAAACACGTGTCACATGATCAGCACAAACACACTTTCAGCTTCAAACGACCCAAATAAAGGATGTCTTTGCGCTTCATACGCAGCCATGCACCGAGGGAGAAAAACAATACCTACAGTAGCTGCTGTGGGGGACTCATTCAATTACATGAAATCATTTTTGTTGAAAAATCATAAATAAAAGACCAAGCTCATCATCCTGGGTTTACTAACTGCTTAATTAACTAATATGCTAATTAGGCAATCAGCTGCAATGTATTTAGCCTGCAAGAGGCTATGAAATATGACAACACAGCACTTGTCTTTGTGTTGTTCCTCACACGACTACACCAGCTTTGTGTTGTAGTTGCACAGGCTGTAGACAAATTAGAAAAAGGTGTGAATGTTGTCGCTGCAGACCATCTGCTTCTGTGTATAAATAGCAATTTTATTATAACAAGAAAGCAACTTGAAAAGGTACAGTAACAGTGTGAGTTATTGTCTCAGGTGTTATGTAGGTTTTTGTGCATGTTAATGTTTTATTTTGTAAAGCACTTTGAATCGCCATGTGCTGAAAAGTGCTATATAAATATTGCCTTGCCTTGCCTTGCCTTGCCTTGCCTTGCCTTGCCTTGCCTTGCCTTGCCTGCCTTGCCTTGCCTTGCCTTGCCTTGCCTTGCCTTGCCTTGCCTTGCCTTGCCTTGCCTTGCCTTGCCTTGCCTTGCCTGCCTTGCCTTGCCTTGCCTTGCCTTGCCTTGCCTTGCCTTGCCTTGCCTTGCCTTGCCTTGCCTTGCCTTGCCTTGCCTTGCCTTGCCTTGCCTTGCCTTGCCTTGCCTTGCCTTGCCCTTGCCTTGCCTTGCCTTGCCTTGCCTTGCCTTGCCTTGCCTTGCCTTGCCTTGCCTTGCCTTGCCTTGCCTTGCCTTGCCTTGCCTTGCCTGCCTTGCCTTGCCTTGCCTTGCCTTGCCTTAAGGAGCTGGAAAAAGCTGTTAGTGTTTCTTGATAATTGACTGAAACCGATTAATCAAATGCGGCAATCACCGCTGTAATAATTTCCTGCTGATGATCTAATTGGATAATCAACTCATGTAATCCTTTCGTCTTGTGCTTATGTAAAACAACCATACACATCTGAATAAGTCCGTTTTGGTGCCTCAAGAAAGACAACTTTCCAACTGAAAGAGGTTAAAAGACTGATGGTATTTGTTAAGATAAATAGACATGTTTCACCCCTCCGTGACTCTGGCTGAACTAAAGGCTGTTTATCAGAAGATAACTTTCCTTATTTTAAATATACAGAAGAGTATCAGGGTCACATGAGAAAGACATTTTGGGATGTTGACATTTTTTTAGTTCTGACCTGGAATATCAGAATTCTGAGAAAAAAATAGAATTCTGAGATTTACAAAAATAACAGAAACATAATTATCACATACATTGTTTTTTTCAGACTTCTGAGATTTAAAAAAAGAAATACATTTAAATTCAGAATTCCAGAAAAAAAGAAATTCACAAAGAAATATATAATTTTTTGATTGAGAGAAAAAAAGAAACAATTATTTTTCTTTTATTCAGATTCCTGAGATTTAAAAAACTGGAGAAGAAATTCTCAGAGAAAATAATTTATATATTTTTTCAGAGTTCTGAAATAAAAAAAAACGTTTATAAAGTCAGAACTCTATTTTATTTTGGTCACATCCCAACATGTTGTTGTTAATCCTCCTCCTCGCTTCCGGAACTCCACTTGAAGTACAGAAAAACTCCTGAAGGAAACTGCGGTTTGAGAAAAGCCTTTATGGCGCCGCCGCTCCGCCATGTTGGCTCAAAGCCTGCAGGCCTGGAAGCAGAATCATGGGTAACGGATCGGAGCCAACATGGAGGACGGAGCAGCAGTTTCATAACCCCCGAGTAGGAGGAGCCTGTCGGGTTTCTGGAAGCTCTGTGGAGCCGCGCGTCCAGGCAGAAACATCGGGGAGAAAAACACCAAACCACGGGAGGAAAGTGGAGGAAACACGGAGAGTGGAGGCTCGGATCTACAACGGAGGAATGTGTGTGTTCACGCGTGTGTGTGTGTGTGCATTTCGCAAAAGAGTGTACTGACTTGAATCTGCCAAGGAGGATTGTGTGTGTGTTCTTGTGTGTGTGTGCATCCCTTTGGGGAAGTGGAGCTCACTGTGACCCACCTGGATCAGAAACAGGAGTCTGATGCGCACCGTGCACCGGGTCTGTTTCTAACACTAAAGCCCAGAGTTACCGGGGGGCAGTGAACACACCACCGGAGGACTTCATTCCAATGTTTGTCTGACCACCACGTTTGAGACATACGGGGAAAGGCGGGGTCGAACCGGCTCCCGAACCGGATTATTGCGCTCCTTCTGTGGCGAATCACGCACAGCGACGCAGCGGTTTTTGGGGGGGGCGGGGGGTTTTACAACTGGAATTTCGAAAACCTTCCTGTGGAAACTCTTCACCGACTGCTGCGGACCTTTTTTTATTATTATCTGCCCGCTTGTGGCCTCTGTCCCCCCCCTCCCGGATTTTTAGGAGCACCATCACCAGTTTTGGGACGCGTATTTTGGGGATATTCTTTTCCCCAGCCGGGGTCGGACTATGGCGGACGACGACATCCTCTTTGAAGATGTGTACGAGCTCTGCGAGGTCATTGGCAAGTAAGTGTCGCTGATTTAAATTCACTTATTGTGTTCTGATGGTGATGATTGGTCACCGGGGCTTTCCAATTAGCTGCTCCTAATATCCTGAAGGGTATGGCACGCTCTCAATTGCACATGCACGCCCAAAAACAAAACGCATGGTCCTTTCTGTGTGGGAATATATGTATATGTTCAATTGTTTATGCTTACACCTATCTTACATTATATTTAACAGATATACACTCATACCACAACTATTTACTACGTTATTGCTCTTTTTTATGGACGTGATAACAGTTGCTACATTCCCAGTTTTATTGTTTTATTCCAACATGCAGATAAGATCCAATTTCACTGTGGCAGCATTTCTCATCTTCCCTGCACTGTGTATGTCAGTGTGTGTATGTCGGTGTGTATGTGTGTGTTTATAATTGCATACACACAGCACTTGTGTGTTTTGACCTATAGTGGCAGTTGTCAACTTGCTGCAGAGATGAAAGGGCAGGGCACCAGACCCTCGTGAGTCACTGCACATCTGGCCGTGGTTACTTACTCCCAGTTATAGTGAAAGGGTAGGAGGGCACGTGTGACGTTTGGGATGTTTTTGGAAAGAGAAGTCTTTGCAATGTGGTCTTTTAGTGGAATGAGAAGCTCCGATAGCCAACATGAGCAGATTTACACAATTAATGACCCTGTATTATTATTATAGTAAACTATAGACGTTTGAAGGATTCTATGCTAATTTAAGACATAGATGAAATTATAAATACATATTTTTAAGATGTTGCAACCTTCCTTGATGTTTCTTGTAACCAACCCTAGGTTTGCTTTCAGTTTCAACTTCTTGCATTCAAATACTGTCATATCACAACATCTTAGTATGGGTAACCTGCAAACACATGCAAGTGTAACATATATAAACATTTGGGTTTTTCTCGACATAATAGCCTCTGAGAGAGAAATGCAAAAAGCGTTGCAAACCGTCCCCAGTCTCTCGTGTACTTCAATAAGAAGCTTCACTAGCCAGCATGATGAACACTTGCAGTTTTGTCATGTTATTGTAAAGTATACACGTTTTAAGGATTCTATGATGTTGCAACCTTCCCTTGGTTTGCGTTCAGTTCCAACTTCTTGCATTCAAATACATACTGAAGGACATGTCATTTCATAACATCTTGGTATGCAAACACATGCAAGTGTAATATACACATACAGATGTGGTTCTTCCGGACATAATAGCATCTGAGTAACTGAAAGAAATGCAAAGTGTGTTGCAACCGTCCCCAGTCTCCAAGGGGAAGAGGAAGGAAGCGCATATTTCACTTTGCTCACTCACATTTAATGTAGTTTAATCATTTGGATAAGGATTAGTTGCATTGTCAACTTCTTCAATTCAAATAAATATATTCTGAAGTCTAATAATATATGAATATTTAGTTAAAAGATTGCGAGAGATGTTGCAACCGTCCCTGATGTTCTTTGCAACTGCCTGAAGGTTAAGGTCATTTGCACTTACGACGTCTTACATTCAAATACATGGTTTGAAGAATATGTCTTATCATCTAAAAGCAGACATGTGTGCATTAAAGACATGCATGTTTGGTTTGTCTGGATCAAATGGACTCTGAGAGGAAATGCAAGAAGTGTTGCAACCGTCCCTTTGGTTTTGGCGTGCACGTTCTGGGGTTTCTTTGCACACAGAAATCCTAATGTTTGTTGTAGAATAAGAGCTTTCCTAAACTAACATGATGTTCTGAACAGTACATGATACTCCACCGTCTCCAGGGTTTAGGCCGGTTGCAACTTCAACTTCTTGCATTCAAATAAACATTGAATACCATATGTCATATCGTCTTTTGAAAGGGTATGGATTATTAGTTAACATGTGTACGATTGATTGGGACACATTTAGTTGGTTTGGACCAAATAGTTTTTGAGAAACTAAGGGAAATACAAAGCGTGTTGCAACCCCACTGTTTGGAAATGCATTTTGTTTGAATGTGGAAAAGTTGATTGTAAATATCTTTGAAATATCCCTTTTGTACTTGTATGAATAGTAATGCTGCACTATGAACAAACCCCAGCATGAAGCCTGCTGCTGATCCCATCAGAATAATGGTTTCTGTTTCGGAATGACAGGTGAATCATACTGTAGCTCCTCCTTTTGTTATTTAGTTAAGCGTGGTAACAAAGCTCGTGTATCGTTAACATTTATATATATATAATTACACGCTCTTTCATTCAGTGTTGGACAGTCTTGGTGTGTGTGTCGTTCCCATGCTCCTTCTCCGATGACTAATAACTCAGAACCGGCTACAAATGGCAGCGAGTGTTTTATTCCTGATAACCTCGTATTGTCCTGCGTTGGCCACACCTGGGACTTTCCTATTGCGTCATAATGAAACATAAGAAGGGAGTCTGAGTTTGGCTTTTCTGCAGAGACACTTGAGAGCAAAAGAAACGATTGAGTGAAAACTGTTTGTGCTTTGTCCTGCATGAATAAGCGAGTGTGTGTCATCCAAACTGCTGGTCCTGAATGAAGCATTTGATTGGGCGTCACAAACATGTGGATCACAGTTTTTTGCAGATATTCAGTCAGAGAGCAGGCCGACCGGTTCAGGGACTCCAGCGGTGACACATGGAGACGGATGAGTGTTTGACAGAGACCTGCGTAAACTCCACATGTTTAGGCAAGCCTGAAAGTCTGAAGAAAACATCATCCGGACAGTCAGAGGCCGTTTGTTTCTCCTTCACTCAAACACACAGTTCCCATGCTTACAAAGTCACAGGAAACATTGCATTCAGTCATTTAAAGCTATGGGACTGCAATTGACAATTCATTTAATTATAGATTGATCATTTTATCTGTGAAATTGCAGAAAATAGACTATTATCCATCCCAGTTTCTCAAAATTAAAGGGGGTTTCTTTAAATGTCTTGTTTTGTAAGTCTAAAACCCAAAAGATACTTACCTTACCATTGTATTGCCACCATAAACAAGAGAGAAGCAGGAAAACTCGATATTTTAGAGGCTGAAAACAGCATTTGTTGGTGGTTGTTGCATAAAACATTACTTACTTAGTGTTGTTGCAACTGTTAAAGGTGGATAGGTAAGTTTGAGACACCGGCTCGAGATACACTTGTTGTTATATTCCATGGAATGCTCTTAACATCCCGATAGCAATGAATATCTGAAGTGCTTTGACAAACATGTCCTCAATGGAAGCTGTGGCGCTGTAAAAAGCACGACCAATCATCTGAGCCGGCTAAAGTAACTGGATGGCCTACCTGCCTGTCAGCCTTCCATCTGGGCACAAACTGATCTCGTGCCCTCATTGGTCATCTGCGCGTTCGTGTGTGTTGGAGGAGGGGCTCTGTGAGGAAGTGGCAGATTTGTTCCGGTTGTGTATTTTCAAATTCTAGCGCACTCGAGCTGGTTTCTCCAAAATTACCTACCCCACCTTTAAGGCACTTAATTGGTATTAAAATGTCCTAACAATTGAAAAAAAGTATATTGTTTTTCCAAAATCCTGTTAATGGTTAAGTTTTTCTTGAATCTCTTTCCAAATGGCATCAAAAAAATCTTCAAAATGATAAATGTAACCTCGCTTAACCTCTAGGAACCCTGCACACACACATGGACCTAAAAAACCCTCATGCTCTAACAGCCTTTATTTATCAGTACAAATGTTCAGCCAGGGCTCTTGTCTGGAAAGGATAGGGAAAACACACACACACGCACACACACACACGCACGCACGCACGCACGCACGCACACTGTGTCTTAGCGTCTCATTGGGACAGGTTGCGTGTGATTTACAGAAGCAGAGCGCGGCCTCTTATCAGCCGACCTGCTGCTCTGCGTGCAGCCACAGCTTCTTTAAGGCTTTTGATCCTGGAACACAGTCTGGATCTGACCGAGGGGGAAACCGAACAACGAGTCAGGGAAAGAAACACTTTAAGAAGAAGCCCAGTGTGTGTCCTGCAGGGTGAGGCACATGTAGCTGCACATACAGAGCTATAAATATATTTATAGGTCATGCTGAAATGTGCATGGAAAGCAGTGCTGTGAGTGTGTCCTCTGGATGAGTGGCCCTTTTTTAAATAACAGGAAACACCCAGTATTTAAGTCCATATTTATGCAAAGTTTCCAAAAAAATGGTCTCACTAGCCAAAGGGATAAAAGATCCACCGACCAAACATATATTTTTTAACTGCGTTACAATTAAAAATGTCCTTTTTTAGGGCCACGTAGACATCAGTGTCAGTAGATTTAAAAAGGGTAGTAACTAGGGATGCACGATATTGGTTTTTTGAAACCGATACCGATAACTTCCTGCTTCTCAAGACCGATACCGATAATAAAAAAAAATGTACGCCACTAATTATTTTAACGCGATTAACGCATGTGTATTGTTTGTCCTCGGCCGCCCCGTAGTTTCAGAGCGCATCGAGTTAAAATACCATCTACAAGCTGATGCTGACAGCCCCGCTCCTGCCGCCCGCTTGTGGCAGACCACACTTCCACGCTCACCGGCAGGCACCGACTGGCTGTTGGGAGGACCGGGAGGGTGTGTGTATGTGTGGCTCGAGCGAGCGAGCGAGAGACCTTACGTGCATTGTTGTTGTTAGCATCTGGTGCTAGCTAGCTGCGCTAACGGATAGAAGGAGCTGTTTAAATGAAAACAGAGGAGCGACATTTCGCCACAACTGCGCCGAGCACTTGACTTTATGCAGGAAGCCAGACAGTGGGACATTGTACGAAAAGTCAGCACACTCAGCACGGATAGTGCGCAACATGATTGCAGCGTCCAGGCAGCTCCGGTTCGAGCATACGCCTTGAGTTGCACATAGCTCCAACGCCCATACCACGACGACATGTTTGTTTACTATCCTGGCTTCACGGCCGCACACCATTTGCGTCACAGTCAGGCACGAGTTAGGGAGCGCTGGATTTGTGAAAAACTCCCCTCTTCCTAAACCACTAATACCACAGTACTGGCAAAACGGGAGGAGCCGAGTGAAAAACAAGCGCCCCTCATCCCAATCCACCCACACCGCAGTACGTTTTTCTTTTTTTTTACTCAAAAAATATATTGTATATTATCGGGGCTATTAATACTGGTATCGGGTTTATCGGGATGACGTCATAATTCCTAATATCGGGCCGATAATTATCGTGCACCACTAGTAGTAAGGTTTTATGTTCAATACAAACTTAAAGACGAGACCAGAGCACATTTAGAAGCTTAAATATGTTTTATATGTTAATCAATTCAAGCCTGAATGCAACTCTAGAAGTCATAACCTCAACATTTGACTGAAATAGGCATATCTTTGCCCTTATTTTAAATGTTATTTTCTATCATACCAACCCTGAGAAAACAGCAATACATTACAAGGATAACTAGAGACAGTGGAAGGAGGATAGGGAAGGGATTAACTTGTTGTTTTATTATATGCTTGTTTTTATTTAACACAATGAATATTATGGGTCCAATAATGTCTTTTTATTACAAATAAACGCGGCTGTTATGATTTGTGTGTTTGGGCTATTAAATGAAGTTTATAATGAATCTAAATATCTAATTATAAGAAGCTTATTCATTTTAATCAACGCCACCTCCTAATCTGCTCCTTCAGCAAGAGATAGTGTATTGTAGTCGCTGATGTTGCATAAAAACACTGTGATATTGTGTGAAACTGACAAAGACAGAAGCAGCGCCAATAATCACACCAACATGAGGAAGAGAGTCTTAGCATAGTCTCGTTTTGTTGCATAACTATTTTGCCGCTTGCTGAGTGTTAATTCTAAGCTACAGAAATGGCAATGAAATTCTTCTGACCTGAGCTATGTGTGCAAGAATCATGGAAATTAGGACACTAGAAATAAACAGTCCAAAATATTTCTGAGATGGAAATAAAATAGCCTTAAAAAGTAAAAAATATATATATGTAGAAATACAAATGTCTAGTAACAAATATCTAATGCAGGATATTATTGAACAACAAACGTGGGTTTGCTATCCTGGCTCCAAGATGGTGGAATGAGCTCCCCATTGACATCAGGACAGCAGATAGCTTACACACCTTCCGGCGCAGACTGAAAACTCATCTCTTTCGACTCCACTTCGAGCGTTAGAACTATTAACAAAGCACTTATATACTAATAAAGGACTGGCTTACCTAAAGCCAGTTGAGTAGCACTTGAAATGTTTTGCTCTATGAAACCTGATGTACTTATATGATTCTGTTTTCTTCAAGTTTGTATTTTGTTGGTCGAACGCACTTATTGTAAGTCGCTTTGGATAAAAGCGTCAGCTAAATGCAATGTAACAATAACAGAGCTCAGGTGTCTCATAGTCTTATCTGGACCTTGTTGGATGCATCATTTTTCGGATGCATGAACAAGATTTATCCCCCTGCTTGTATTTTTAGAGCGTTGACCCCGGACAAAAGCCTGTCCGTCTGTCGCCGCGTGAGCATGTCGTACATCGGTCACGTTTCTCTCTGTCCTCAGGCTCAGAGACAAGAGGTGAGGGTGGCATAACTTAAAGAAGTTAAGGCTTAGAAGAGAAGAAAGAGGGGGAGTAAATCTAGGGGTGAGAGTGAAGAGGTTGCAGGGAGGGAAGCAGTCCATTAGTTTGACTCACACATTAAGAGACATGCTGTGCCTCCAGGCCGTGCTCTTATTCTAGTGTGTGTGTGTGTGTGTGTGTGTGTGTGTGTGTGTGTGTGTGTGTGTGTGTGTGTGTGTGTGTGTGTGTGTGTGTGTGTGTGTGTGTGTGTGTGTGTGTGTGTGTGTGTGTGTGTGTGTGTGTGTGTGTGTGTGTGTGTGTGTGTGTGTGTGTGTGTGTGTGTGTGTGTGTGTGTGTGTGTGTGTGTGTGTGTGTGTGTGTGTGTGGTGTGTGTGTGTGTGTGTGTGTGTGTGTGTGTGTGTGTGTGTGTGTGTGTGTGTGTGTGTGTGTGTGTGTGTGTGTGTGTGTGTGTGTGTGTGTGTGTGTGTGTGTGTGTGTGTGTGTGTGTGTGTGTGTGTGTGTGTGCCCTCGCAGCTGTAAACGGCACTACAGTTAATACAGGGTGACAAGAGCCAATTCTAATTCAGTGTTTGGTTAAGGAGGCCCTGTTCTGCTTTTTGTGGTTTTCACTTTTACTGTAGTGTGTTTTTGTGCATGTCAATGGTCTGCAAAGCCTCAACTGAACATCAGCAGGGGAGGACTCTTTAAAGTAGAGACACTAC
Organism: Gymnodraco acuticeps; assembly: GCF_902827175.1. Taxonomy (NCBI): domain Eukaryota; kingdom Metazoa; phylum Chordata; class Actinopteri; order Perciformes; family Bathydraconidae; genus Gymnodraco; species Gymnodraco acuticeps. The sequence continues at coordinate 21,751 of NW_022992035.1, forward strand.
ATACTGATATACACCTGAACATCAGCAGGAGAGGACTCTTTAAAGTAGAGACACTACATACTGATATACACCTGAACATCAGCAGGAGAGGACTCTTTAAAGTAGAGACACTACATACTGATATACACCTGAACATCAGCAGGAGAGGACTCTTTAAAGTAGAGACACTACATACTGATATACACCTGAACATCAGCAGGAGAGGACTCTTTAAAGTAGAGACACTACATACTGATATACACCTGAACATCAGCAGGAGAGGACTCTTTAAAGTAGAGACACTACATACTGATATACACCTGAACATCAGCAGGGGAGGACTCTTTAAAGTAGAGACACTACATACTGATATACACCTGAACATCAGCAGGAGAGGACTCTTTAAAGTAGAGACACTACATACTGATATACACCTGAACATCAGCAGGAGAGGACTCTTTAAAGTAGAGACACTACATACTGATATACACCTGAACATCAGCAGGGGAGGACTCTTTAAAGTAGAGACACTACATACTGATATACACCTGAACATCAGCAGGAGAGGACTCTTTAAAGTAGAGACACTACATACTGATATACACCTGAACATCAGCAGGAGAGGACTCTTTAAAGTAGAGACACTACATACTGATATACACCTGAACATCAGCAGGGGAGGACTCTTTAAAGTAGAGACACTACATACTGATATACACCTGAACATCAGCAGGAGAGGACTCTTTAAAGTAGAGACACTACATACTGATATACACCTGAACATCAGCAGGAGAGGACTCTTTAAAGTAGAGACATTACATACTAATATACACCTGAACATCAGCAGGAGAGGACTCTTTAAAGTAGAGACACTACATACTGATATACACCTGAACATCAGCAGGAGAGGACTCTTTAAAGTAGAGACACTACATACTAATATACACCTGAACATCAGCAGGAGAGGACTCTTTAAAGTAGAGACACTACATACTGATATACACCTGAACATCATCAGGAGAGGACTCTTTAAAGTAGAGACACTACATACTGATATACACCTGAACATCAGCAGGAGAGGACTCTTTAAAGTAGAGACACTACATACTGATATACACCTGAACATCAGCAGGAGAGGACTCTTTAAAGTAGAGACACTACATACTGATATACACCTGAACATCAGCAGGAGAGGACTCTTTAAAGTAGAGTTACTACATACTGATATACACCTGAACATCAGCAGGAGAGGACTCTTTAAAGTAGAGACACTACATACTGATATACACCTGAACATCAGCAGGAGAGGACTCTTTAAAGTAGAGACACTACATACTGATATACACCTGAACATCAGCAGGAGAGGACTCTTTAAAGTAGAGTTACTACATACTGATATACACCTGAACATCAGCAGGAGAGGACTCTTTAAAGTAGAGATACTACAACTCTGTAAAAAGGTCAGGTGTCACATGCACTTTGTCTTTCTCTACAATGACATGAAGTAGGGATGAAGAAAGGAAGAAGAAGAGCTTATTATGCTGCTATTCCTGCAATGCATACTGAACAGAATTTGGAGGTAAACAACTTTATTTTGGTTTAAATGGACTGGAAATATCTCTTAAGGGTCTGTGTGTTTGGTGGAAAGTCTGCACATTTTATTCTGATTTAAAGATGTGCTTTTGCCTGATTCTTTGTGGACGTACAAAGTTCAATACATTTTATTAAGGCATATATTTTTTAGGACCTCCCTTAAAGCTTTATACTCCAAATAATACAATAACTTGTGCTGTAGCATTAACTTATGGCATATTTTATCCGTAGTCCCTGGAGAGATGTTGTAAAGTCTCCCTAAAAACTAAATACTTTTTAAAATAAAAAGTTAATAAATTAAAAACGTAGAGGCTCACAAATCAAGTCTACGGCCATATATCTAAACAAACAGCTGTTAGTGTTTGTGTGTCTTGAACACAGCTTGTTGTTGTGAGCGTCTCAACATGAAGACAGATGAAGTGGTTTTACTTCCCGCTGCACAGAGCTGCTGGGGGTGTTTTCTCACAGCTTGATGAGGAGGATGGATAAATATTTTAGTAGTGGATTGTGAGAACTCGCTGCTATATCATGTATGTGTAATTGTGCGTGCAGGAAGCATCATTTTAGCTGATTTTCTCCTCAAAACCCTGACAGAGAGGCCAAGATCAGCTAATGCAAGCTGCTTCACACAATTATACACATGGAGCAGGAAAAAAGCCCTGGAGACAGTTAGACCAGTGTTTTCCCATGAGGCTACAGACCTCATTCAGTCACAACAATGACTTTTGAATTTTGAATTGGTATATTGTCCAGTAAAGACTTTAAACTCCCAATAGACTGTGCAGGATTGACTCACATGACTTCACGTCACCACCGCTAAGCTAATAGAGGATAATGTTGGGCTATAAAGGAACTACAGCACGGTCACATGACTTCACGTCACCACCGCTAAGCTAAAGGAGGCTAATGTTGAGCTATAAAGGAACTACAGCACGGTCACATGACTTCACGTCACCTCCGCTAAGCTAAAGGTGGCTAATGTTGGGCTATAAAGGAACTACAGCACGGTCACATGACTTCACGTCACCACCGCTAAGCTAAAGGAGGCTAATGTTGAGCTATAAAGGAACTACAGCACGGTCACATGACTTCACGTCACCGCTAAGCTAAAGGAGGCTAATGTTGGGCTATAAAGGAACTACAGCACGGTCACATGACTTCACGTCACCGCTAAGCTAAAGGAGGCTAATGTTGAGCTATAAAGGAACTACAGCACAGTCAAATGACTTCATGTCACCACCGCTAAGCTAAAGGAGGCTAATGTTGAGCTAGAAAGGAACTACAGCACGGTCACATGACTTCACGTCACCACCGCTAAGCTAAAGGAGGCTAATGTTGGGCTATAAAGGAACTACAGCACGGTCACATGACTTCACGTCACCACCGCTAAGCTAAAGGAGGCTAATGATGGGCTATAAAGGAACTACAGCACGGTCACATGACTTCACGTCACCACCGCTAAGCTAAAGGACGCTAATGTTGGGCAATAAAGGAACTACAGCACAGTCACATGACTTCACGTCACCACCGCTAAGCTAAAGGTGGCTAATGTTGGGCTATAAAGGAACTACAGCACGGTCACATGACTTCACGTCACCACCGCTAAGCTAAAGGCGGCTAATGTTGGAAATATGTCACAGTAGAGGCACTAAATACTAATATCATATGTATAATCTTATACAGACACACTTTACTTTCCTTCATTTGCCACACTGCCTTTATTACTGCACTGTAGACTGGAGTAGATTCTAACATTAGCATCCTTTTTTACTGAATCCAAAATCAAATCATGAGATACTAAAAGATTCACATTCCCACTGCATAAATACACAAACCCTTCGCAGAGCCTTTTAAATTAAAATACAAAATTAAGTAAACTGGTGGGCGTCACCTTGGCACAACAAACCCCACTGCTTTTCCTGACGGGAAAGGAGGACACACACACACACACACACACACACACACACACACACACACACACACACACACACACACACACACACACACACACACACACACACACCGTAAGATGAAAAAGGTAGCAGTAGTATTTCATCTTCCCAGGATTACAGGGGGTGTCAGTTCAGGTGAAAATTCTGAGAAGAGCTGAAGACTTATATCCACCTTCACCTCGTGGTAAACTACACTACACCAGACAAAGCAAGACAAAGCCAGATCTGATATAAGCAACACACACTTTATACACACACACACACACACACTGATAATGACATTCAGGTTTTGTACAGGGTCCTTTTAGGTCATGAGGTATGCAAATGGGGGGTAATTTGTCTTATTCACAGTGGAGCAGCTCTACAGCGGTGTGTGCTTTAGGACAATATTCACTGTTAAATACATAAAGAGTCCAAATATTCAGAAGTGGAAGATCATTGATCCGTTCAGCTAATATTGGGCTAACTCCCATATCTGGCTCAATTAACAGAGAAGAGAGACTCTATGGTCGTTGACTATAGCATGAACATTGACTGCATAAGTTAATGTTTAGGACATATTCTGATCATGTTCAGGTGTATATCAGTATGTAGTGTCTCTACTTTAAAGAGTCCTCTCCTGCTGATGTTCAGGTGTATATCAGTATGTAGTGTCTCTACTTTAAAGAGTCCTCTCCTGCTGATGTTCAGGTGTATATCAGTATGTAGTGTCTCTACTTTAAAGAGTCCTCTCCTGCTGATGTTCAGGTGTATATCAGTATGTAGTGTCTCTACTTTAAAGAGTCCTCTCCTGCTGATGTTCAGGTGTATATCAGTATGTAGTGTCTCTACTTTAAAGAGTCCTCTCCTGCTGATGTTCAGGTGTATATCAGTATGTAGTGTCTCTACTTTAAAGAGTCCTCTCCTGCTGATGTTCAGGTGTATATCAGTATGTAGTGTCTCTACTTTAAAGAGTCCTCTCCTGCTGATGTTCAGGTGTATATCAGTATGTAGTGTCTCTACTTTAAAGAGTCCTCTCCTGCTGATGTCCAGGTGTATATCAGTATGTAGTGTCTCTACTTTAAAGAGTCCTCTCCTGCTGATGTTCAGGTGTATATCAGTATGTGGTGTCTCTACTTTAAAGAGTCCTCTCCTGCTGATGTTCAGGTGTATATCAGTATGTAGTGTCTCTACTTTAAAGAGTCCTCTCCTGCTGATGTTCAGGTGTATATCAGTATGTAGTGTCTCTACTTTAAAGAGTCCTCTCCTGCTGATGTTCAGGTGTATATCAGTATGTAGTGTCTCTACTTTAAAGAGTCCTCTCCTGCTGATGTTCAGGTGTATATCAGTATGTAGTGTCTCTACTTTAAAGAGTCCTCTCCTGCTGGTGTTCAGGTGTATATCAGTATGTAGTGTCTCTACTTTAAAGAGTCCTCCCCTGCTGATGTTCAGGTGTATATCAGTATGTAGTGTCTCTACTTTAAAGAGTCCTCTCCTGCTAAGAGGAAACACAGGCATTTTAGCCTTTGCAGACCATTTACATGCAAAAAAACTATAGAATACAGGAAAGGGAAAATCCAAGAAGCAGAATATGGCCTCTTGAAATGCACTACAACTTGACCTGAAGTATGCATCAGGTCTTAAATTACAAACTGAAACGGGTTTAGCTTTCAGAAAATACACAACACAGACCGCAATGATAGGTTTTTCGCCTTGAAAGCAGATGAAACCACTGCAAAGCCTCAACATCTGCAAACCAGATTCAAACAGTTAATTTGAGCTTCTAGCGCTAACCTCTCTCTTTGTTTCTGACTGTCACAAGCTGAACAATACACCCCATAACTCTGTGAAAGAACCACATTCACCTTTTCATTGAATGACCAGAGTAACTCCTGGTGCTTTGTGTGAGCCGACAGTTTGAATGATTCCTGCAGCTATAAAACTCCCAGTAGCTTTTCTAACGTCTGAAAGGGAAATGTCTTTTCCCGGTGTGTTGCATGGTGGGTGTTGTTTTTCTCCAGCTGTAACCCAGGTGACACCGTGTGCTTTGGCATGCAGCATGGAAATCAGTTTAGATTGAAAAGACTCCAACGGAACAACAAGAGGACAGGGGGGAAATGATCTGGAAACAAGGAACAGGGAGTGAGAAATAGCCCTGAAATGTCACGGAAAGAAACGGTAATTCATGTAATTTAAGAAGTTTAAACTAGTGAATAATGTACCATCCAAATTGAAAATGATTTGCAAGATCCACCAGAGTATTTGGACAGTAAACATTCAATAACAGGGAGATGTTTAGCCACTTTCAGCTCCTTAACTCTCAATATGTTTGAACTAACTCTCACACGTTGACTCAAAACACAATTCTTGCTTCTTATGCAACATTTGACTTTTCTCTTGCTTATAAACTCCCCTTGCAACTGTTCAATCTTACCCATTTTAGTGTGATAGTGCACTTTAAATTACCTTCAACTTGACCATATGCATCGGGTGTTTGGTTACAAACTGAAACAACTGAATATCACCCAAAGAATTAAGGATAACATTTGGTTTCTACCTTAGAGACAAGTCTTGCACTTCAAGCTATTTAGGGTTATTACAAATCGGTATTTTAAACATTAAGGCTTGGAGACATGTCCCAGTAGAGACACTCAATGCATATATGAACTTTAAATTGAGCACGATATTTCCTCTTTAAATATATAACATACTGGGCGAGTAATATGTTGCAGAATGTCTGTTTTAAGTCAACAATGCAGTGTGTGCCGATTTCTATCTTTTAATGAGATCTGAGAGGTACTAGTTTTAATACGAAGCAATAAAGAAGTGCTTGAAGTCTTCCTTGACATGTATATGGATGGAGATCAGGGTCAAATGTTATGTCCAGCCACCTTTAATTTATTGCATTCAGTCTCTCATTGTTGTTTAACATCTTATTATCTCTGGATAATGGCTATAATACACAGACGGGGAGTCTCATATAGCCGTGATGATCACATTTGGCCAGCCTGCAACCCAGACAATGCTTCATATTGATCAGAAGATCACACACACACACACACACACACACACACACACACACACACACACACACCCCCATCCCACCATCAGATAGTGAGACAGTACTTGTCCGTCCTTTTTGTCCTTGAGCTTGATTTGTGATTATCTCACCGTGCTGCACAGATATTTATAGCCGTTGAAATACACTCACAAACTAGGGAACACACACTCATATATTTTGACAGACTGCTTGGACATCACCCTGCTCCTGTTCAATTATTCATGTCAAAGTCTGGCTGTGCTGCAGCTTACAACCCGGTGTAAATGATTGATGGCTGCGGAGATACGGGGAGAGAAAGTCTCACCTTAAAATCTGACATTTTAAACCGAATACGGATGGAAATCGCTTACTAGAAGGTGCGTTTTTGACCAGGTGGTTATGCATGCTGCTTTTTGGATAATTTAACAGAAGTACGCTTTGAAAATGGAGCTTGTTGCATGTGTTCAAATCAGCTGCACAAATAATCTATATTTCCATGCAATCACAATATGGACTGGTGCAATATTCAAATGTGAAGAAGCACACTATATTTTAAAGGCTAAATATGTGTTTTGAATGAAGTATTGTTAAGTCCTGACCTACAAATCTTATTTTGAGACGTAAAAAACATATTGCATATTGGTACAGATCCTCTGTTTTAGATCATTTGATATATTTAAATGTGAATAATGATGAATCCCTCTCATATTGTCAGGCAAATTACCAAATAAAAAAGCAGTGATAACCCATATCTGACGTCCTTAGTGCAAACATATCACGCTGTTGAATGTATATTAGGAAGATGTTTATCAGTCTGCTTCTGCATAGCAACTCCCTCCAAAGATGGGCCAATTCACTGATTGGAAAAATACCAAACAAGATGAGATAAAATAAGATGGAACTTTATTTATCGCCTTGGGGAAATTCAGGCGTTTATAGCAGTAACAGGGTCAGAGTTAAAAACAGGAAGACAAAATAGTGTACAAATTAAAATAATAATACAACAAAATAAAAGTGGTAAAGTAACTATTGAAGCAATATATCACAGTAAAAAGTTGAGCATTTGTATGAACATGTTAAAGGTCTTCCATCATGCTATTTTTATGCATATATTATAGATCTCAGATATATAAAAATATATTACAAAACATGTCTATGAAGTGTTTTGCTCAAAATACCAAACAGATCATGCATTCTAGCCTCATATCCCTCTATTTCAGCCCTGTTACGACACACTCTCCAGTACAGGTTAGCTCTGAGTGTTAGCGATGCTAATGTAAACAAAGACCACATTACTTCCAGAACACGTTGCGCATTGTTTCTGATAGCAACGGTTCTGATTGGCCCGTTGGTGTAAAGCCCGCCCACATTTCAGATATTACGTCATATCGGCAGCGAATCTGGATCAGCTCCGTTGTTCCCCGTTTTTAGAGATGTGGGTACGGAGGAAAAGAGAGAGGGTCACACGGGGGACACATGTTAATGTATAAAAGATATCAGAAAGTGCATTTTGCATGATGGGAGACTTTTAAAATGTTAAAGTGATGCCAGAAAACAATATTTATGTTCGTCCAGTACTCCAGAAATATGAAAATGGTGTCAAATAGAGCGTCAGAAGGCAGAGACAGCTTGGAGAATAAAGAATACTGTCCTTTTACTGTGGAGGAAGTTAAGAAACCGTAACTCTGGATTTGTTTGTTGTTTGAGGTGCGATATATGACTCGGCAGCTTTAAGACATGAAGACACTATTATTCTCAGCTTCGCTCTAATGCAGTATTTTTATATATACATATTTTATACATAAAATACATCAAAAATGTTGCATGATATAGGAGAGATAAGATTAATGAATTATCCGTGAAGAAGATGCAGACTCAGTGAGACGGTGACCAGGAAGCAGAGAACGTTTAGAGGAGCATGGATGCGTCTTAACGGGGCGCGGCCACATTTAGCCGGGTGTTACGCCGCTGTTGACATATTGTCTGAGTCTGACAGATGGCTGACACATGCTCTGTGTCGCAGACCCATTGTGACGGAGGCTCTGAGCTGGTGGTGGAAAAACCACAGCGCCTTACTTCAAGCTGTCACAATCTCACACGGTTAACACTTCAACTCCATTTGTATCTCCCTCAACCTCTCTGTGAGGCTTAATTATGATGCAACAATTAATTGAGATTATTTACTTACTGCAATAATCTAAAAACCAAAAGAGAAATCTCATTGGGTTTTTGTGGAAGGCAATGGTTATGTATTAGTCAATGTATTGAACATGTTAAAATAATAGCAATAATAACAAAGAAAAGCTAAATAAACATATATAAATAATAAATACAAATAAATTCTCAAAGGTTCTGTCATGTTCAAAAGGGGCAAGAAGAAGCTTACAAACTGTTCTGGTCCTCCTCTAGCGTACATTGTTCATGAAAATAAAAGTTCAAGTCATCGTCATCAGCATTCGTGATATTTGATTCGTTGTTTTAAGCAAATCATTCTTTTGTACAAAACAAACAAAAGCAAATCACTTTTACAACGACAAGAAATAACAAGCATGATTTCGCAGGTCCTGCTCAGAACCATTCAGGATTTGGTTTCTAAATAATTGTTTTGCTCTAAAGTTGCACAGTATTTCAGCTCATCATTACAGATTAACACCTTTCTGTTGTCATGCAATGAAGTTTGGATTTTGTTCGTATAGATGGCTTTCTGAAAATGCAGTTTCCTCTCAACGTGTGTGTTTTCTCAATGTGTGAAAAGTCCATGGACATAATGAGGCAATTGTTGATTTGCGGCCTTGAACATAATTTGGATAGTTTTATATTCAACCAGGTCTTCAATCCATCAATCAATCAATGTTTATTTATATAGCCCAATATCACAAATGTACAGTCTCACTGGAGGCCTAAAACTTGTAGTTTTAATGTTTCTTCTTGTAAGGCAAGGCAAGTTTATTTATATAGCACCTTTCAACACAAGGCAATTCAAAGTGCTTTACAAAAATGAAAGACATTAAGAGCATTAAGAAATGTATTATATTGTATTATTTAAAAGCAGAGATAATAAAACATGAATAACACAGATGATTACAAGTTACAGTGCAGTGTGAGATATGAATATATCAATTAAAAGCAGCGGCAAAAAGAAAAGTCTTCAGCCTGGATTTATATGCAATAAAAACAGGATGGAAAATGACTTTAATAACGGGTACAGACGTCACTTTCTGGCCTTCTTTGCACTGCCATCTGCAGCTGACAGCCTTCACTGCATATGTTCTGCGTCACTGCATGTGTGGAGAGTGAATTTTCCTCGAAAATATTCCACACCTGTCAACGAGGGACATTCTCAAGAGTGGCAACATGACTCTCAGTGTGAAAAACACCCAGATATCACGGTCGTTTCACCTCCTCCCTGAAAGGTGTGGAGCTCTGTGTTCAACGCTGTGTTTGTGATTACTCAGCAAATAGTCTGCTGAAGATATGATATAAACTGCAACTGGATGACTGCACAGCGCACACACTCTCAAATATGTACCCTCCTCTCCTCCAATCTGTGGGCTTTCCTCCCAGGATGAGTGAGGCATGAGAGGATGAGTTGAAATCAGGTGCACTCGGAGAGAAACGCTTGAAGAAGGAGGAGGAGGTTTAGTGAGGCGCGATCACTCAGGCTTGTGCTCTGAAGTGTTACAACTGATTTCTGCTTTTGGATCACCTGAGGGTGTGTGGGAATATTCCCTGAGAGGAGGCTCAGCTGCTGGTTTCTGAAGAATACTGAGAGTAAAACTGTAAAAGAAATGGCACAGTAGTTTTGAAATGTGGGGTTCTGCTTTCTCTGTACATGCAGCCACATCATAGAGCCTGTGCATTACATTAATGCACACAATGTATGCAATATCTTGTTTTTTATTACTTGCACATATTTTATTCAATTCTGTTTCTAGGATTACAAACATATTCAATGTAAATACTGCTATTTTTGCTTGTTATTATAGTTTTCTTCAAATAGTTTTCTATCTGTGTTTTTAATCTTTGTTTTATTTATGTATGCACCACAACACCAAGTCAAATTCCTCGTATGTGTTAACCTACCTGGTAATAAACCTGTTTCTGATTATGATTATCAAGAACAGCCATTTTGATCCCGAGTAATGGCTTTATTGTTTCTTAGATGTAGCACTGTGAGGGTGTAATCTATAGACTGTATGTATAGATAACCACGTGTCTAATTTGCAAACGTGAAGACATTTCTGGATACAGATAATTTGAAGCTAGAATATGTGCAGTGTTGATCAAGCCTGTTAGCGTTAGCCACTTAGCTTCTAAGTTAGCACCACGTTAGCTGTTGGGCTACAACAATACAGCAACTCATATTTATTTCAATAAGTTGATATGATCAAATTGACATTATATGATCAAATTGTCACACTTTGTATTACACAGATTTTAGTTGCAAATGTCCTGTGTGTGTTTGCTGACCGTTATCTAGCTTGTCAGCGTTAGCCACTTAGCTGCTACATTAGCACAACAAGGGGCTGTAAGTATAGAATGACGATACAACTAACCCTATTATCACCGTAAATACATGTATGACTGATTTAACCCATGTTTGATTACACATTCCCATGATTATGGGTTCATAAACATCATGTTTGTGTCTGCTTAGAATGATGAGAGCATACAGAGCAGTCCAACAGCGCTGGATAACATTCCTGGTAATATACATGTTGCTAAGCTAGCTAGCTTCACGGTCAGTTACTGTATAATATAATCAAATCTTCCTTTTACTCTTTTCTTTCTTGCTCTTTTGTAGGTTGTGGCTGATAACCAATAGAGCTTGCTTTGGAAACATGTTTTTACTCTCTAACAACAGACCCAGCTTAATTTAATTGGAGTAAAGTAGGCTATGGATTAGCAACATCAAGCATTAAATAAGTTGTGCCATTACATGTTTGACTGGTTTTACAATACTTTCATTTAGACTATGCACACATTTCATTGTTTGCTTCAGTTCTACAAAGTTAGCACGCTTCGCTGCTGTGTTTCTCCTGGCTGTCAGTTCCTCTGTGCAAAGCCAAAATGCTGTCATTTATTAAAACTTAAGGTCCATTTTCTTCTCTGTCTTGTTAATGAAATGCAATCCCTTACGGCCCGTCTACACTACAGGCATCGAAAAATGCTTTCAACGCTTCGCCCATTCATTTGAATGGGGTGACGTAGAAGATTTTTAAACTTCGCCGAACTGCATTGTGGGGAGCATGGCATGGCTTTGCAAGCATCACGAGCATCTATCGGCATCAAAAGTTGAACAATGTTCAACTTTTGAGGCTCGATGCTTGGCATCAGCCAATCAAATCCCGCGTATGCAAATCTGCCAGTACAAGCGCTAGCCAATCAAACCGCGTGTATGCTAGGAGAGACTACGCAGGTCATTTCCTCATATTCAAAAAAATGGAGGGAAAATTGATTCTAGCGGTAGTGAATCACCCGGTGCTGTATGATCAGTCTCTGTTCATCTACCGGGATACAAACCGGAGGAGCGAGGCATGGAGGGAGGTGGCAGAGACAGTGGGTGGAACTGATAGGTTTTCGCCTGTTTGGGGATTATATATCCAGTTTACTTCGTTTTAACATTGCTATTGCTTTGTATGTCGGGGGCGGGCGGGAGATTCCTGATTGGTTGTTGGTCGCCTTGGGCGCGAGAAATCGCCAAGCCTCAGACACGCCCAGCTTCAAGATTTTTTGATGCCTGTAGTGTAGACGGGCCGTTAGTGTGTGTGATCGAGGACAGAACCACAGCAGATGTTTTTTGGTTTTGTCAAGGTAATACTTAAAATGATGCGTCAGTGTTTTTGAGGACGCTGAGAAGGAAGGAGAGCTGCAAATGTGCTGGAGTCACCGAGGTGTTTACAGTACACCAAGGTTTTAAACTGTAACACACACACACACACACACACACACACACACACACACACACACACACACACACACACACACACACACACACACACACACACACACACACACACACACACACACACACACACACACACACACTCACACACTGATAATGGCAGCTCTCAGCAGTTTTCCCAGGCCTTTTTTACGAAAGCTCTGTGCCAAGATATCTGACCGAGCCAGACTCCAAGCTCATCGTACAGTTAGGTACATGACACACACACACACACACACACACCACACACACACACACACACACACACTGCTCTCAGTAGGGGTCAGGTAAACATACAGTGACTGCTTCTCGACAGGTTATTCAAACACTCTCCTCTTTAGTGGTTTGGTAAACACACAACTTAAATTCCTTAGCGCACACACACACACACACACACACACACACACACACACACAACACACACACACACACACACACACACACACACACACACACACACACACACACACACACTGCCTCCATATGGTAACCCAGACAGTATTATAGCTGAGCTCTCAGTGACGCCTTGCTGCCATGTGTGTGTTTGTTAGTCTGATATCTGCAGTTTAAGCTTGTGCCCACTGTGCGATGATGTTTATACACGATAAGTGGTAATTGTATCTAAATAGCACTCAGCTTTATTCTCTTTCTGGATAAATGTGTTGATGCCTCAGGATATAAACGTATGGTCGGCTCTCGTGTTCACTGTGACCTTCCAGCTTCTGTGTAATTAAATATAAACACATTTAAACACACATTCGTACGTCTGCACATTACGCATGCATACACAGTCTCACTGTATGACTATCACTTAACACAAATTATATATAAACCTGCCGGGAATACAACGACAATCTGCAGACTCTTTCTCACTGCATTATGATAAATATCTGATAGTAAATGATGTGACGATGATGTACACAATGAAATGAAAGTAGAATTCTTCTACAGCTGTCGATAAATGACGGTGGAGGAAGAGAGATCAAAGTGGATTTATCTTTAACTGCTGAGGTTACACAGTGGCTGCAGAAATAAATAATGTCTAAGACGCTTTAAAATGCCTGACGCAAAACCAAACACCATTTTCTGTTTTAGAAAACCTGTGCAACTCAGCAATCTTTATTATTACAATTACACCACTGTATACATTGTCATTTACATATTTATTGTTATATTTAAGCCCCTGTGTGTGACAGGGGCTTAAATAAATTAATAAATAAATAAAACATCTGCTCCCTGATCTCACGGCGAATTGTAAGTGGCTACTGCCTGAGATCGCATGCTGTGGTTTTATTAAATGTGCCAACTGCTAGGACTGTCTTAGGGAAGACAGCTTTTAGATGCGGGACAGTGTGTGTCCCGAAATTGACACCCGATGGACACACGAATATGGAATTGTGAATTTCGCACGAAGATGGCCCCGAACCACACGAAGGCAACATTTACATTACATTTCAGACATACAACTGCAACGAAAGTAACACAAACAATTATGTTACAGTACTATGATACTGTACTGATATCTTCAGACTTTGTTCTTTACTTTATCCGTCTTTATATGTAGAAAATATTACGTTTTCTCCGTCATGTTGTTTCCATAGCAACAACAACTTCCTGTCAACTCGCCTTCAAAATAATATATTATATCCTTTTTAGTTTCACAGAACACAAATTGGGTTATTTACATCATATGTTTACATGATTTTGTTGTGCAATAAAAAACCCGATGGACACACGATAAAGGAAATGTTCAAATTCGGCTGTGATCGTAGCAACATCGGGCCATTCGTGAGGGCATCTTAAGCCTTCGTATGACCGCCGGTGGAGTTTCTCAGGCTCCGGCAGCAACTTCGTGAGCGGTGGCAAAATCTTTGGCATGCCAAAAAATTGCCAAAGGACCTTGAGAAGGTTCATTTTGGTGTTGAATTCGTGTGTAAATGTTGCCCCTCGTAAGGCCATCGTGAGGGCATCTTGTTATCATCGGTGCCATCGGGCATTCGCCCCGATCAGAGTGAGGGCGAATGCACCGATGATAACACGAAGATGACACGATTTGACAAGATGCCCTCACGAGTGCCTTACGAAGTTGCCGCTCACAAAGTTGCTGCCGGAGCCTGAGAAACTCCACCGGCGGTCATACGATGGCTTAGATGCCCTCACGAATGGCCCGATGTTGTTACGATCAGAGCCGAATTTGAACATTTCCTTTATCGTGTGTCCATCGGGTGTCAATTTCGGGACAGTGTGACACGGGCTTAAACAGGGACAGTGCACACTAATGAACATTTCTGTAAATGTGCCAGTTAGCCAAGAGGCTATTTTTCATCTGTAGTCCCTGGACAGATTTTAAAAGTCAACCTAAAACACATTTCATTTTAAACAAGTAAATACAATACATTTAAAACATGCAACAGACATTACTGGGATACTTAAATAAAACAATTTAAAATACAGAACATTAAAACAAAACAAATAAAACAAAAGAACATGTGAAAACACAGGCAGTGGGTTGTAAGGAGCAGGAGATTGGGTCAGTGATTGGCTCAGTGATTGGGTCAGTGTTGGCAGAGCTGATTCCTCACTAACCAGGTTTTGAGTTGGGATTTAAATAAAGTGAATGTGGTCTCTGATTGGAGGTGGGATTGAGTTCCATCGCTGAGCAGCTTTAACAGAACATGAAGACTGACTGAAATAACTCTTTCTGAGTGGAATAATGCAATCTCCTCTCGCTGCACCTCTTGTTACCCTAGTTGCAGTTGTGCGTATGTTAATAAACTGTCTAAGAGGAGGTGAGGTAAGGCCGTTGACAATCTTGTAAAAAAGGCAAGCATTTGTTTAATGAGGTTTTCCCAACTTAGCAAGTTGTATGTTTGAGTATTGGGCAGTGATGCGAAAACACATATTTTTTTGTCCAGTATGTTGAGTGTTTGTTTGTACAATGACTCCAGTGGTTTTGATGTTGTTGTACTGGCATGTGACCAGGTAGTTAAACAGTAGGTGATGTGTGAGAGAACCATAGAGTGTGTGTACATCAGAGATGCCTCAATTGAAATCTCTGGTGAACCTAAAATTCGACAGACTGAATTTGACCCTATTACATATTTTTTTAACCTGAGCCTTGAAATTGAGTGTTGAATCAATCATGACTCCAAGGTACTTGTATTGTGACACCACCTGTAGCCTCTCCCCTGACACAAAAACATCTGGCGCAACACAAGAGGACTTTGTTTTGGTGAAGAAGATGCATACTGTTTTACAAATGTTTAGTTGCAAACAGCATTGTTCCAACCAAGTTGTGACATGAACCATGGTGTTTGTCAGTTCATTAGCCACTTGTGTCATATTGCTTCCATGTACATATATTACAGTGTCATCTGCATACATTTGGATGTTTGTGTCAGGACATACAGATGGTAAATCATTTATATAGAGCGGAAATAGTAATGGTCCCAGGATTGAAACCTTGTGGGACCCCTGTCGAAAGGATGGAAGTTTCCCTAACATGGCTTTGTATATAAAAATGTACCAGTGACTGAGCCTCCGTACAGTTAGTGAAAGCAAACCAGCCCTTGCATACAGGGTACAGTGATGGGTTAATGCTTTACACTTTGTCACAAATCTCAGTGCGCTGTGATACGCAGCATCTAACTTGACCAGGCAATTGGCAGGTGCATTCATATAGATCAGATCACCAGAGTCCAGCACAGGTCAAAAGGTCACAGAGCCTTTTCCTGGCCTCAAGCGAGAAACAGGACTTGTTCCTGTAGAAGAAACCTAGTTTTGATTTCCTAGCCTTTGCCCAGGCCTTGTTTCTCTCATGCAGGAGACTAGACAGTTCAGCAGAAAACCAAGGATGGTCTCGTCCCTTCACTCTAAATGTACGCAGGGGTGCATGTCTATCAATGATCTCCATAAAACCAAGATAAAAATAAGACCATGCAGTTTCTACATCAGCACACAGCTCAATTATTACCCAATCAAACCCAAACAGGTCATGCACAAAACCCTGCTCCACAAAATGTGTTATGTCTCTCTTAATGATAATGCGAGGTTTAACCTTTTGGACCTGAGTGTCCCTAATTGTGGCTACAACACAGTGATCACTCAGATCATTTGCAAATACTTCCACAGATGAGTATTTATGGGGAGCATTAGTTAGAATGAGATCAATTAGGGAGGATTTATTTGGGGACTTAATATTAGGGCGAGTAGGACTGTCAACAATCTGAGTAACATTTAAAGAGATACAAAGGTTTTTAAAATCCTCTGACACTGCAGTTAACCAGTCCCAGTTACAATCTCCAAGTAGCACTGTTTCCTTGTAGTCTAGCTGCGATAAAAGATTTGCCAACGAAGACAAGGAGTCCTTGACAGCTGAGGGGGGTCTGTAACAGCCCACCACCATGACCTGTTGACCCTTTGCTACTTCAATATTTAAGGCTAAAAATTCAGATTTTACATCAGTTACATTTAAATGTAACCTTGTGTTTTTATATATATATTTTGACTTTTCTTTATTCTTATAGCCTAAAAAAAGCCAATTAACCCTGATATAAATCAAGTATTCTGATATGCGTTCAGTGTCTCTGCGACATGATTTGTGCAGACAATAAGAAGCCAGATTTGTAGTGTCAGGTTGCAAATATCGAATCAAAATTGAGTATTTGTAATGACTGTCACCGCGTTAGGTATGTCTAAATAGTCTGTGCTTTGTAATGGAAAATATGATTATCAGAGAATTGTGCTCTGATGTTATATTTAACATATACATAATAATATTCTGTATATGTTATATTTAACATATACATAATACTATTCTGTAAGCCTTACATGTCAAGAGACAGTAGACCTCAGGAAGGTGATCAGTCACAAGGTGCCATGTGACCACACGGTGATCTGATGATGGGTCTATTTCGCTCGGTTATCTCATGACTAAGCATGTACTTATCGTAACTGTATAAAAGCTCTCTTCAGTTTGAGTAGTTGCACTCGGCTGTGGAGACATTGCTTTTCAAATGTTGTTTGCCTCTTTTGCGAAAGATGAACGACTCAGAAGGACAACTCTTTGACTAGTTAATTTCAAGAATTTCCACCACAGCTTTTAATAACTTTTACTGTGTTGCATTGTTTCATTACCGACACTTCATTTGATCACAAACATTTGAGGTAATCTGACAACAATATATATAGTGTTTCCTACTCCTACCTTACTCACCTTTCCTACCCATACCTTACCTTTCCAAACCTTTCCTTTCATTACCTTACCTTACCGTCCTTTCCTTAAAACCTTTCCTTTAATATCCTTTCCTTTCCTTTCATTCCCTTTCCTTTCCATACTTTTCCATTCCTAACCTTCCTTTAATTTCCTTTCCTTTCCTTACCATTCCTAACCTTTTCATTCCTAACCTTCCTTTAATTCCTTTCCTTCATTACCTTACCTTTCCTTATCTAACCTTTCCTTTCCTTTCATATCCTTTCCTTTCCTTACACTGCCTTTCCTTTCCTTTGTTTCCTTTCCTTTCATTCCCTTTCCTTTCCATACTTTTCCATTCCTAACCTTCCTTTAATTTCCTTTCCTTTCATTACCTTACCTTACCTTTCCTTATCTAACCTTTCCTTTCATATCCTTTCCTTTCCTTACACTGCCTTTCCTTTCCTTACATTTCCTTTCCTTATCTTTCCTTTCCTTTCCTAACCTTACCTTTCCTTTCCTTACCTTATATCCTTACCATCCTATCTTATTTTGTGTATTCTGCCCCGCCGCTGCAGAACTCCCTGGGAAACTCTGCAGTGTAATGTTGAATCAGAAGTGGGTGTTTTTAGCGTGTGATTGGCCGCTGGGCGCTGGCAGAGCAGCGGACACCTATCTGTCACCATCTCCCTCACACTAACACCTAGAGATACTGTTAACACACAGCGCAGGTATTCTGCAGGCCAGACAGTGTAACATTGTTTTAACACCGAAACACTAACGGTTATAACTCTCACTGGGATGCACAAACAATCAGACTCAGTTCATGGAGTAAAATGCAAGTTCACTTTCTCTTATTAACACGAAAAAGCTACTTTCTTAAGATTCTTAGACTTTGGTTAAATCTGAAAATGCTGCTTATTCTGCTCTTTATTGTTGTCCGTGGTTGTTTTTTCATTGGCAAAATCTCTTTGTTTTCTGCTGATATTGGTCTGATAAACCTCGGCTCTGTTTCCTCCTGCTCTCCATCAACATTTTATAATTCGTTCGTGCCAGAATTTTGCTCTGAATCCGTCAAAAATCACAAGGGAATGAAATTAGCACCTGCCACACAGAGTCAATGTTTGCTGTGGCTGGTAAACGCTTCAGGTCGGCTGCCAACATGGCAGACACAGTAATACATATTATTTTTCAAAAGCAATTCATGAAATAAAAATAGTCTGGGATTCAGATGGTCCATATTTATACTGTCTTGTACCACATCCTTTTGTTTGCAAATCTAAAAGACTCAGAAGTGGCAACAGCATTTCCAGATAATCCAACCGACCATGAACAAAAACAGTTTCATTTCATCGTTTCAATGCTCGATCGACTGGAGCTAGATAATGTTTTCAGGACTATATCAGTATGTAGTGTCTCTACTTTAAAGAGTCCTCTCCTGCTGATGTTCAGGTGTATATCAGTATGTAGTGTCTCTACTTTAAAGAGTGCTCTCCTGCTGATGTTCAGGTGTATATCAGTGTGTAGTGTCTCTACTTTAAAGAGTCCTCTCCTGCTGATGTTCAGGTGTATATCAGTATGTAGTGTCTCTACTTTAAAGAGTCCTCTCCTGCTGATGTTCAGGTGTATATCAGTATGTAGTGTCTCTACTTTAAAGAGTCCTCTCCTGCTGATGTTCAGGTGTATATCAGTATGTAGTGTCTCTACTTTAAAGAGTCCTCTCCTGCTGATGTTCAGGTGTATATCAGTATGTAGTGTCTCTACTTTAAAGAGTCCTCTCCTGCTGATGTTCAGGTGTATATCAGTATGTAGTGTCTCTACTTTAAAGAGTCCTCTCCTGCTGATGTTCAGGTGTATATCAGTATGTAGTGTCTCTACTTTAAAGAGTCCTCTCCTGCTGATGTTCAGGTGTATATCAGTATGTAGTGTCTCTACTTTAAAGAGTCCTCTCCTGCTGATGTTCAGGTGTATATCAGTATGTAGTGTCTCTACTTTAAAGAGTCCTCTCCTAATGATGTTCAGGTGTATATCAGTATGTAGTGTCTCTACTTTAAAGAGTCCTCTCTTGCTGATGTTCAGGACTATATCAGTATGTAGTGTCTCTACTTTAAAGAGTCCTCTCCTGCTGATGTTCAGGTGTATATCAGTATGTAGTGTCTCTACTTTAAAGAGTCCTCTCCTGCTGATGTTCAGGTGTATATCAGCATGTAGTGTCTCTACTTTAAAGAGTCCTCTCCTGCTGATGTTCAGGTGTATATCAGTGTGTAGTGTCTCTACTTTAAAGAGTCCTCTCCTGCTGATGTTAAGGTGTATATCAGTATGTAGTGTCTCTACTTTAAAGAGTCCTCTCCTGCTGATGTTCAGGTGTATATCAGTATGTAGTGTCTCTACTTTAAAGAGTCCTCTCCTGCTGATGTTCAGGTGTATATCAGTATGTAGTGTCTCTACTTTAAAGAGTCCTCTCCTGCTGATGTTCAGGTGTATATCAGTATGTAGTGTCTCTACTTTAAAGAGTCCTCTCCTAATGATGTTCAGGTGTATATCAGTATGTAGTGTCTCTACTTTAAAGAGTCCTCTCCTGCTGATGTTCAGGTGTATATCAGTATGTAGTGTCTCTACTTTAAAGAGTCCTCTCCTGCTGATGTTCAGGTGTATATCAGTATGTAGTGTCTCTACTTTAAAGAGTCCTCTCCTGCTGATGTTCAGGTGTATATCAGTATGTAGTGTCTCTACTTTAAAGAGTCCTCTCCTGCTGATGTTCAGGTGTATATCAGCATGTAGTGTCTCTACTTTAAAGAGTCCTCTCCTGCTGATGTTCAGGTGTATATCAGTGTGTAGTGTCTCTACTTTAAAGAGTCCTCTCCTGCTGATGTTCAGGTGTATATCAGTATGTAGTGTCTCTACTTTAAAGAGTCCTCTCCTGCTGATGTTCAGGTGTATATCAGTATGTAGTGTCTCTACTTTAAAGAGTCCTCTCCTGCTGATGTTCAGGTGTATATCAGTATGTAGTGTCTCTACTTTAAAGAGTCCTCTCCTGCTGATGTTCAGGTGTATATCAGTATGTAGTGTCTCTACTTTAAAGAGTCCTCTCCTGCTGATGTTCAGGTGTATATCAGTATGTAGTGTCTCTACTTTAAAGAGTCCTCTCCTGCTGATGTTCAGGTGTATATCAGTATGTAGTGTCTCTACTTTAAAGAGTCCTCTCCTGCTGATGTTCAGGTGTATATCAGTATGTAGTGTCTCTACTTTAAAGAGTCCTCTCCTGCTGATGTTCAGGTGTATATCAGTATGTAGTGTCTCTACTTTAAAGAGTCCTCTCCTGCTGATGTTCAGGTGTATATCAGTCTGTAGTGTCTCTACTTTAAAGAGTCCTCTCCTGCTGATGTTCAGGTGTATATCAGTATGTAGTGTCTCTACTTTAAAGAGTCATCTCCTGCTGATGTTCAGGTGTATATCAGTATGTAGTGTCTCTACTTTAAAGAGTCCTCTCCTGCTGATGTTCAGGTGTATATCAGTATGTAGTGTCTCTACTTTTAAAGAGTCCTCTCCTGCTGATGTTCAGGTGTATATCAGTATGTAGTGTCTCTACTTTAAAGAGTCCTCTCCTGCTGATGTTCAGGTGTATATCAGTATGTAGTGTCTCTACTTTAAAGAGTCCTCTCCTGCTGATGTTCAGGTGTATATCAGTCTGTAGTGTCTCTACTTTAAAGAGTCCTCTCCTGCTGATGTTCAGGGTGTATATCAGTATGTAGTGTCTCTACTTTAAAGAGTCATCTCCTGCTGATGTTCAGGTGTATATCAGTATGTAGTGTCTCTACTTTAAAGAGTCCTCTCCTGCTGATGTTCAGGTGTATATCAGTATGTAGTGTCTCTACTTTAAAGAGTCCTCTCCTGCTGATGTTCAGGTGTATATCAGTATGTAGTGTCTCTACTTTAAAGAGTCCTCTCCTGCTGATGTTCAGGTGTATATCAGTATGTAGTGTCTCTACTTTAAAGAGTCCTCTCCTGCTGATGTTCAGGTGTATATCAGTATGTAGTGTCTCTACTTTAAAGAGTCCTCTAATTGCCGCTGGAAGGCCAAAAAAAATGACAATCATAAAAGTATTCCTGTTATATGCTTCTTTAGCTGTGTGTGTGTGTTTTTGTCACACACCCAAATGACTGCATGTCTGACTAAGTGTTGACACCACAGCATGTCACATGGCAGCTGAGAGAAACACAGCCTCTGTGTGTGTGCATGTCTCCGGGTGTAATCATGTGTCGGTGTCACCCTCTTAATGCCAGCGTATGTGATCTCTTAGTGAATAACCGTGTGTGACCCTTCGGTGCATATGTGGGCTAATCTTAGCTTTCGCGCTGGCTCTAGTCAACGATCAGGATTAAGAGACATAAGCACATGACGAGTGCTACTGCAAACCGCTCAGTGACAACAAACGGCACCTCAGGGAGAATCCTGTAACATGATAGGTCATAAGTAGTGTGGACACTTTTATTAAACTCTGCATCAGTTTGTAAACAAAACCAGAAACTTTCTTTCCTTCCTTCTTCCTTCCTTCCTTCCTTCCTTCCTTCCTTCCTTCCTTCCTTCCTTCCTTCCTTCCTTCCTTCCTTCCTTCCTTCCTTCCTTCCTTCCTTCCTTCCTTCCATCCATCCTTCCTTCCTTCCATCCATCCGTCCATCCTTCCTTCCTTCCATCCATCCTTCCTTCCATCCGTCCTTCCTTCCTTCCTTCCTTCCTTCCATCCTTCCTTCCTTCCTTGCTTGCTTCCTTCCTTCCTTCCTTCCTTCCTTCCTTCCTTCCTTCCTTCCTTCCTTCCTTCCTTCCATCCATCCATCTAGAAGTTGCATTTGTGATTTTTAACTTATTCAGATGATTTTGCGGCATATTTTTTCTTACTTTTCACATTCTCATTCTGTAGATTACTTTTACTGCAGCCTGGCAAGTGATTATTAAGTTTCATCTTCAGGTGTGTATCTGAATAAAAAGGCAGAACAGATGTGAATAAAACAGAATATCTTTGCTGAAAGTTGCATTAATAAAAGCGAGCTGCAACGACGTGCATGGAAACATTCTTGGTGAATAATTGATGACGTACATGAAGCATTTGAGCTCAAGTGCAGAGCAGTAAACATGAGATGCAAGTAGACTGTAACCTTCCTAGCATTTATACTTAATGTCATGTATTTCCAATATTCTTTTATATCCATCGTTTGAGCTTTGACTACAGCTCTTGTCATTAAACAGCCTTGGACCTCCATCAAAATAAGGACAGGGGATATAAAACACTATTATCCATTTACAACTGGCTTTAAATCCTCACACACTGCTGCAGGCTTGTTGCTGAGTGCAGTATCGCACATGCAGCACGACAACAGTGTTATTTTCTACAACACCATTTAACTATTTCCGCCAGCACTTAGTGAGCCGCGATGCTTCCATGCTGCTGCATTTATGACGAATGACACGGTGGAAAACAAAAGAGCCGTCGACGAAATAAATAGCAGCTTCAAAGTGGGAGGGATCCACGTTAATGTGCGACCCTGGCACTGAAGAAACGGGAGACAATGCAACGACTGATCATCCCTCAGTTTCAAATAAACGCAGAGAGCTGGCAGAGGAGACAAAGCAAATGAAACATGATGGAAACAAATGGAGCCTTGCCAGGATTACAAAAGGATAAACGCACAGGTAAACAATGTCTCTTTTCACTGTGGAAACATTCTATAGCTGACACACAACCAGTCCAGTTGTATTTGTATAGCACCTGTCATACAAGTTGGTGCAGTTAAAAGTGACTGACAGGTGACTGACAGGATGAATATACTAATACATAGTGGAACAATTAGACATTCAGGCACACACACCAATATCTGATACAGGTGAAATAATAACGGAGAAAAGGCAATACAAGTCAAATGGAGATGCATCGTCAACATTATATGCTGACACCTTTCTTTTTAAATGTGGATGTTTATACTATTAAAACTAACAGGACGATTGAGTAGGTGCCTGTCCAACACACAGGAAAAACACACAGATTTGATCCTTTACAGACCATTTACATGCACTAAAACCTATATAACACACTACAGGATAGAGACAAAAAGGGCCTCTTTAAAGACTCACTAACACCCTCCGTCTCATCATATTTAGTCTCCCAGCGTCAGTACAGTCTCTCTTCTTAAGGCCTGTTGAATTCTCCATCACATCTTGCCTTAACCCCTTGACGTTTCTCACTCAGGGTAAGGTAAAGCGGTTAGGAAAGGACACAGAACCTGACTTTATTTGACAACCTAAGCCAGTGAGATGCTGATATGAGACAGGCAGCAGACGAGGTAAAGGTCAGAGCTTCAGGTCCCGCTGAGATGTTGGAGGCTGTGTCTCAGGATCAAAGATGGCCTTTACAAGAAGACTTATTGTGGGTCGGAGAGAAAAGGGTCTCTGCTGCCAGCTTTCTTTCTGCTGAGTATTGAGTTCCTCTCTCCGGCTCCCAGACAATTGACTGCGCAGCATAGATTAAGTGTGTGCTGTGCAGAGGGCTGTTTGGGGAAGCTTCAGTGAAGTGTAGATCAATGGGTTCTGCAGAGGAAATCAGATGCAGCGACTGTGATGTGTGGGGACTGTGAGGGAGACTGTGAGGGGAGACTGTGAGGGGAGACTGTGAGGGGAGACTGTGAGGGGAGACTGTGAGGGGAGACTGTGAGGGGGGAGACTGTGATGTGTGGGGACTGTGAGGGAGAATCAGATTTAACAGCAAGTGATCAAGGAAATGACATGAAGGGACTCAGTTAAGGCAGGGTTAGGCGTTAGGTGAGGGTTATACATTTCTTTCTATTTTTTTATTGTAATTGTTTTAATTTTTAAATGAAATGTTTTATTTGAAATTATATGTTTTACATATTTTTATAAACATTTTTTCCAAATGTTTACATTTTGTAATCGTCAATGTTTTAAAATGTTACATTTAAGAAACATTTATTATTCTTTACAGAATTTCAGATCAATAATTCAATAAACACACTTCTAGCAGTTTATATAACCCATTACGGGAAGGAGCAGGAAGAATTCAGTCTTATGTAAATAACGTTTTTGCACGCTCTAAATTATATAATTCTTACAAAGAAAGAAAACTCAGCAGATCAGACGTTTAAAATAAAAACGGTAATCCAAAACAGCCAAGAAAAATGTGCAATCGGTGCATCTCTTCTCCAAACACCTCCTCTGCTCTCCTTTCCCTCCACCTCTCTCGTTCTGCCTGTTTGTTTCCTCCTCTCTGCTCGGCCTACAGGCTGCAGGAGAACATAATGGCCGCTCACTTCTTTTGAAGTCTGGCTCCTGGAGAAGTTGTGGGTCTGGCAGAAATCTGATGCTGCTCTCGGTGAAATGATAATAGGGATGACTCACAAACTTAAAACGCAGCCAAAGACATTTTGATGATGTACTGAAGCGTTGTTAATCGTATGGGTTAGCGCAGAGGTTCCCAAAAGTTTTCAGTCGGGCCCCCCTTGGGTAATTGGAAATATTTTCGGGACCTCCCCCCAACCCGGTTCCCATCTATATTGGTAGGATTTATTGTATATTGTTGTAAAAACATTACATTTTTCTCTGCTGATAATAAGAAGATACAAAGATCCAACTATCATTTTATATTTTATTATGGATTACACATGAACTAAAGTGCTTGTAATATATACTGTTAATTAATTTGGCCTAATTAAAACTAGCAGGCCTTCTTCCCTGAGTAGTACATTTTTAAATTCAAATTTCTTTAATGAAAATATATGAATTAACTACTATTTCTACTGCAGGTTGCAAACGATCACATCACTTTACCATTCCTATTCCACACATAGCTCATCAATGACTTGTGTGTGCTTGCTTTCCCTCGCAGATCTTCTCAAAGCGGGGCTGTTGTTTTGAGACTGCCCCTCAGTTCATTCTCAATGTTCAGCTTTGATCTGTATTTGGTTTTGATGGCAGCAAGAAAATCCTGTCTCACACAAGTAGGATGTTGCAAAAGGCAGCGTTAGCCCACAGCTCTCTGACCAATGAGATATTTCCGAGCAGTGTTTGTTTACAATTTAATAATAATACATTTGATTTATATAGCACACTTTAAAAACAACGTCATCTCTCAAGGTGCTTCACAAAGCTATAAGGAGAAAATAATTAAATCTTCCCGCAACCCCCCTTGCAGTACCTCCGCGACCCACCAGGGGTCGCGCCCCACAGTTTGAAAACCACTGGGTTAGCGTAGTGTCAAAAGCCTCACGGAATTGATTCTAAAATGCTGTTAAACCGACTGTTTCTATTCACTAAATGCTCTAAAGTAATGCAGGGAAGACAAGTATTTAAATGTCTTCTTTTACAACATATAATATGTCAGTAAATACCCCACTGGTGAATTTTTAAAAACTGCGGTTGCTAACAAAACTAAACGTCATCACACCCAACATTAGCCGAAACCAACTGTTTCTATTCACAAAATGCTCTAAAGTCGTGCGGGGAGGACATATTTTGGTTGTTATCCTGATATAAGGTCTGTGGTTAACATCACAGAAGTCGTGAAGTCATGTGACCGTACTGTAGTTCCTTTTATAGCCCAACATTAGCCGCCTTTAGCTTAGCGGTGGTGACGTGAAGTCATGTGACCGTGCTGTAGTTCCTTTATAGCCCAACATTAGCCACCTTTAGCTTAGCGGTGGTGACGTGAAGTCACGTGACCGTGCTGTAGTTCCTTTATAGCCCAACATTAGCCACCTTTAGCTTAGCGGTGGTGACGTGAAGTCATGTGACCGTGCTGTAGTTCCTTTATAGCCCAACATTAGCCACCTTTAGCTTAGCGGTGGTGACGTGAAGTCATGTGACCGTGCTGTAGTTCCTTTATAGCCCAACATTAGCCTCCTTTAGCTTAGCGGTGGTGACGTGAAGTCATGTGACCGTGCTGTAGTTCCTTTATAGCCCAACATTAGCCTCCTTTAGCTTAGCGGTGGTGACGTGAAGTCATGTGACCGTGCTGTAGTTGCTTTATAGCCCAACATTAGCCTCCTTTAGCTTAGCGGTGGTGACGTGAAGTCATGTAACCGTGCTGTAGTTCCTTTATAGCCCAACATTAGCCTCCTTTAGCTTAGCGATGGTGGCGTGAAGTCATGTGACCGTGCTGTAGTTCCTTTATAGCCCAACATTAGCCACCTTTAGCTTAGCGGTGGTGACGTGAAGTCATGTGACCGTGCTGTAGTTCCTTTATAGCCCAACATTAGCCACCTTTAGCTTAGCGGTGGTGACGTGAAGTCATGTGACCGTGCTGTAGTTCCTTTATAGCCCAACATTAGCCTCCTTTAGCTTAGCGGTGGTGACGTGAAGTCATGTAACCGTGCTGTAGTTCCTTTATAGCCCAACATTAGCCTCCTTTAGCTTAGCGGTGGTGACGTGAAGTCATGTGACCGTGCTGTAGTTCCTTTATAGCCCAACATTAGCCTCCTTTAGCTTAGCGATGGTGGCGTGAAGTCATGTGACCGTGCTGTAGTTCCTTATAGCCCAACATTAGCCTCCTTTAGCTTAGCGGTGGTGACGTGAAGTCATGTGACCGTGCTGTAGTTCCTTTATAGCCCAACATTAGCCTCCTTTAGCTTAGCGATGGTGGCGTGAAGTCATGTGACCGTGCTGTAGTTCCTTTATAGCCCAACATTAGCCTCCTTTAGCTTAGCGGTGGTGACGTGAAGTCATGTGACCGTGCTGTAGTTCCTTTATAGCCCAACATTAGCCACCTTTAGCTTAGCGGTGGTGACGTGAAGTCATGTGACTGTGCTGTAGTTCCTTTATAGCCCAACATTAGCCGCCTTTAGCTTAGCGGTGGTGACGTGAAGTCATGTGACCGTGCTGTAGTTCCTTTATAGCCCAACATTAGCCTCCTTTAGCTTAGCAGTGGTGACGTGAAGTCATGTGACCGTGCTGTAGTTCCTTTATAGCCCACCATTAGCAAACAGACTGTTATGGTTCAACTGCAGCATGTGTGTCATAATATAGTTTTGGAAACCATCATGTGTCATAGACGGATGTGGTTGATTTGACATTTTCTTCAGCCAAACACGAAATGTCCAAATGTTTTCCCAGATGTTTTAGTGGTTTGTTGTTCTCACATAGCCATGACTCAGTCAATCAGCTGCTTTATCATTACCTGATTTTAAATAATAATAATGTCTGCCTCACAAATCCAGTTACAGCAAAAAAGAATGAAACAAATCTCTAGATTTTTACAATTAAATCAGTTTTTTCAGACAATAATATGTGAGTGACTCTTTGACCAAAAATTATAACATCTGAGTATTTTATCGTGAGAAACCGCTAATAACAAGCAAATGGTCTCATTTTTTAAAGCTGTATTCCACATGCTTAATATTTTAGTTTCATAAATGACCTTATATGTTAATAAATCACCTTCTATCAATACAACAACACTTATCAATCAATCCTTGCAGGAAAACTTTCCTTTCACCAACATCATCTGAGACTTTTTCGACAAAATCAGCTTGCCTTTAATACTAAACATGAGAAAATGTCTTAAGAAAATCCTGTTTGTTGTTGACTATTGACAAAACCTTTGTCAACAAATAATGCCCGATAAAATGCATTTTTCTCTGACGTGTTGCAGACATTATTAAAGGATAAAGCGCTCATTGTGCTCGCTGCGTTGCCATGACTCTGCTCAGACGTAAGGAGCACTCTGACGCACAACAACTAAGAATGCCTTACTACCTGTGTGTGTGTGTGTGTGTGTGTGTGTGTGTGTGTGTGTGTGTGTGTGTGTGTGTGTGTGTGTGTGTGTGTGTGTGTGTGTGTGTGTGTGTGTGTGTGTGTGTGTGTGTGTGTGTGTGTGTGTGTGTGTGTGTGTGTGTGTGTGTGTGTGTGGTGTGTGTGTGTGTGTGTGTGTGTGTGTGTGTGTGTGTGTGTGTGTGTGTGTGGTGTGTGTGTGTGTGTGTGTGTGTGTGTGTGTGGTGTGTGTGTGTGTGTGTGTGTGTGTGTGTGTGTGTGTGGTGTGTGTGTGTGTGTGTGTGTGTGTGTGTGTGTGTGTGTGTGTGTGTGTGTGTGTGTGTGTGTGTGTGTGTGTGTGTGTGTGTGTGTGTGTGTGTGTGTGTGTGTGTGTGTGTGTGTGTGTGTGTGTGTGTGTGTGTGGCCACCATTCATTCACATTCTGTCTTTTCGTGTCTCGTTGTTTTCTCTTTCGGAGAGTGCAGAGAATAAGAAATTCAGCACAGCGGCTATCGCTTCCTACAGTTATTACTGACCAGTGAAAGATCCCCATGGCCTGATGATTCACACACACACACACACACACACACACACACTCTCACAGCATCTCTGGTGTAGGAGCGGTGTTATATAAGGCGGCTTACAACTGAAGTGTGTGTGAAATTTGAGGAGACAGCGAGGAAGCTTCCTGCCCTCTTTGTGAAAGCTCTGTGGAGTGTGTGTGGAGGAGGATTTATACCACACACACATGCTCGATTACATATCTCTGCAATCGTGTGTGTGTGTGTGATCTCTGCTCAGTGGGCTCATTAACTTTTATAGACTGCAGCCTGAGCGAGGAGGAAATGGCCGAGCCAATATGCTGACCACTGTGCAGATCCACTTCACACACACACACACACACACACACACACACACACACACACCCTTCTCTCTATCTGGATCCAAGACGTGATTAATCGCAGCGTCTCACTCCTCATCAGAGGGATTCACGGTAGTTTTGTTGGTAGAAATCTAGCTCTCCGTTGCACTTACCTCGCCTCTTTCTTTATTTAAATGCATGCAGCGTTAATCAAAAGTCCCATTGATTTCCATTGATTTCTCTGCAGTGTTTTGGAGTTGTGTTTTAGTAGAAGCCATTTAGTGTCAGAGTTTCCACTCCTGATTCCTGAGCATGTTGATGGGGTTGCGGTCGACTGGATTCCCAGCAGAGGCTTCACTCAGGAGGTCTGGCTGCAGAAAGACATGTTTTCAGTATTTGAGGTTGCGGTGCTCACTGTTCTGCGGCTGCTCGGATACAAAACTGACTCAGTGTTCAGATCTGTCCTGAGAGTGAACCCAGAAATATGAGCTTTAATACAGTGGTGCAGGGATTATGTATTTCTGTGTTGGACCCTGAAGGCAGCATCTCCCTGGTTCCCTCCACAAAAGCTAATGGGATGTTTCTATTGGACTTTGGATTACTGCAGAAAATAACACAACTGCTAATGATGCTTAAAAGTTTGATATGGATAAGTGGTGTTAATATGTTGATAATCTCCACATACTGTATTTACACCACTTTTATACATTTTGAGGCGTACATGCAATGACCGGAAGCAAAAAGCTAACATTAGGATACAGAGTAGTTCAGGAATGAATCCCAACACCCCGAAATTAGTCACCATTTTCTTACTTTCTGTCTCCTGGTCTGGAAGTCAATGGTTTTCTGGATGTTTGTTAGCCTGAAATAAGATCTGTGGTTAACACAAGCTGAAGACATTTGATTTGTTGATTCCCCAGGATAGTCCCACCTCTCTAGCAGGCGCTAAAAATGGGGGTAAAAGTTCTCTGAACTAAGTTCTCTTTTTGGTGTGAACGCAACATTCCAGGCACTAACGGAACTAAAGGGGTAAAAGTACTCCGGTGTGAACGCGCCTAATGATTTTAAATAGTGGTGCACGATAATTATCGGCCCGATATTAGGAATTATGACGTCATCCCGATAAACCCGATACCAGTATTAATAGCCCCGATAATATACAATATATTTTTTGGGTAAAAAAAAAGGAAGAAATACTGCGGTGTGGGTGGATTGGGATGAGGGGCGCTTGTTTTTCACTCGGCTCCTCCCGTTTTGCCAGTACTGTGGTATTAGTGGTTTAGGAAGAGGGGAGTTCTTCACAAATCCAGCGCTCCCTAACTCATGCCTGGCTGTGACGTAAATGGTGTGCGGCCGTGAAGCCAGGACAGTAAACAAACATGTCGCCGGTAGTATGGGACTATTTCAAAGTTTCAGAGTTAGATAGTTCGCTTGCTATTTGTATTAACAAATGCAGAAGTTCCACGAGGAGGGAAAAGGCAACGAGCTATAATACTTCCAACCTGATTAGTCACCTGAAACATCGCCATCGCTACGATGGTGTGTTAAAAGCGTACGAAGACGCCTGCGCTGCTAAACTAGCGGCGAATCCAAAGCCAGCTGCAAAGGCACCGGGGCTTTTACCGATCCACGAGGCTTTTGAAAAAGGCAAGAAGTTTGCCAGAGACGACCCCAGGGCTAAAACGATCTCTAACTTCATCATAGAAATGATGGCGCTTGACGAGAGTCAAAACTGTTCTTGGCTTTGTTTTGTTCATGGTAGTAATGCTCATGTCATTTGCTCACTACTAGTCTTTTTTTTACCACCAGGTGTGCAAAAACTACAGGTACATTTAATATATATATATATATTATTATCGGGTATCGGTCTTGAGAAGCAGGAAGTTATCGGTATCGGTTTCAAAAACCCAATATCGTGCATCCCTATTTTAAACCTGAGTTTCCGCCCTGTGTTTGCATGTAGATATTCCTGCTGGCATTGTGTTTCTACTTTTGCTGCTGAATCCGGTTGATTCGAGCCCTGCTGACGGCTTTATCGCCCTCTCGAGCTGAATTAAATTGGCATAATTTATTCTTTCCCTCCCCCTTTCGCTTTTGATGCAAAACTATTCTGCTCTGGGAATCCAGCTTCCTAAATTAGCCGGAATAAAAGCAGATAATGAGGCTTTCTGTTTGGATTTCACGGCCCTTCGTTAATGAGGAAATCCTACGTTGCATCAGCTGATTGCTACATTTAATAGGATCATTTCTGCTCTTAAAAGAGATATGTGCCCCATTATAAAACAGATGCCTCTAATTAGTTTTATTTAGTGTGATTAGTGAATCAAATGAGACTTTAGTTCGGGGTTAATCTCACGTCTGGTGTTTGTTTGTGCTGCTCTTATTTTAGGATTAAAAACACGACTCCTCTGTTTTCTCTAATTAAGACGCGATGGGGTTTTCCATGTAGCTGCACTGAAGAGGATATCTCAGAAATCATTTTCCCATCAGTTTTTCATCACCACAAAATGCGCATAGGAACAATCTCTGAATGATTTATCTGTGCACTGGAAGAACGGTGTGTGCTCATCTCATTTGCACAAAAACAAATTAAAAAAACAATACGTCTTGAAACACCAACCAGTAAATCACTCGGTAATGCAACTTCCACACTGAAATATAAGAAAAGGAGCTTTTATTTTGTGTCAAACACCCCGAAAAACCTCGTTGTGAATCTGTTTTATAACAGTTAATACGGCTGAAAGGGTTAATGAACTGTTGGTAAAACATAATCCAAGACAATAATTGGCACGTTAGTTAAAGAGACCCGATTGGTCGAACAGAACGCCCAACATCTGGGGAATTGTGATTTTGCGATTCGTGGCTCGCTGCAAAAGTTGAGCAATGTTCAACTTTTGAATCCTCGGCAGAAGCGTCAGCCAATCGAATCATATGCCAGTACAAGCTCTAGCCAATCACACCGCTGCTTGTGTGTCAGGGGCGGGAGATTCATGTGATTGGTTGTTGGTCGAGTTTCAGACACGCCTGCCTCCCAGAAGCGTCTCGCCGCTGGGCTCCGCTCGAAATAGGATTGAAGTCTATTTTTTGACGCGATGCAGCCGTAAGGTAATGTCAGGCAGGAAGTGGAACGTTCACAGCATATATAACATATTTAAATTAGTGGTGCACGATAATTATCGGCCCGATATTAGGAATTATGTTGTCATCCCGATAAACCCGATACCAGTATTAATAGCCCCGATAATATACAATATATTTTTTGGGTAAAAAAAAAGGAAAACATACTGCGGTGTGGATTGGGATGAGGGGCGCTTGTTTTTCACTCGGCTCCTCCCGTTTTGCCAGTACTGTGGTATTAGTGGTTTAGGAAGAGGGGAGTTCTTCACAAATCCAGCGCTCCCTAACTCATGCCTGGCTGTGACGTAAATGGTGTGCGGCCGTGAAGCCAGGACAGTAAACAAACATGTCGCCGGTAGTATGGGACTATTTCAAAGTTTCAGAGTTAGATAGTTCGCTTGCTATTTGTATTAACAAATGCAGATGTTCCACGAGGAGGGAGAAAGGCAACGAGCTATAATACTTCAAACCTGATTAGTCACCTGAAACATCGCCATCGCTACGATGGTGTGTTAAAAGCGTACGAAGACGCCTGCGCTGCTAAACTAGCGGCGAATCCAAAGCCAGCTGCAAAGGCACCGGGGCTTTTACCTATCGACGAGGCTTTTGAAAAAGGCAAGAAGTTTGCCAGAGACGACCCCAGGGCTAAAACGATCTCTAACTTCATCATAGAAATGATGGCGCTTGACGAGAGTCAAAACTGTTCTTGGCTTTGTTTTGTTCATAGTAGTAATGCTCATGTCATTTGCTCACTACTAGTCTCTTTTTTACCACCAGGTGTGCAAAAACTACAGGTACATTTAATATATATATATATTATATTATCGGTTATCGGTATCGGTCTTGAGAAGCAGGAAGTTATCGGTATCGGTTTCAAAAAACCAATATCGTGCATCCCTAATTTAAATATATATATATACACACACACACACACACACACACACACTCATGTTGCAGACCCTATCCCTCCGTAGTCGTTCAAGAGGAGAAATGCCAGCGTTCTCCTCCGGTTTACAGGCACTGTGTACATTATATATATAGAATAATTATGATGATGAATGCATTTTTTTACCCCTAAAATACAGCAACACATCTTTGATTCATGTCGTTTATAACTGGAATATTATAATTATTATTAACTTTGTCTGCACAAAGTAGCCTGTCCAGGAAACATGCCCAAATCAACAACAATGCTCTGCTTCTGAAATGTTTCTGAAATGCTTCTGAAACGCGCCCGGTAGGGTATGACGCCGGAGGAGGTCGGACCAAAACCGCGGCGCAGCCGGACCCGGTGGGATCAAGGGGTTAGGGTGCTTTGTTTGTTATGTGTTGTCGTGCAGCATGTTGATTATTCTCTAGCTTAATTATAGCTAAACACATGGGGTTTAGGGAGGGACCTTCAGAATTGGTTAGGCAAGCGCTGTGTCACTTTGTGTCTGCAGCAAATTCTCTGGCCGTAAAAGCGCTTCCGTGTCTCATTGTGCTTTGTCTCCAGAGGTTTCCATTACAGCTACAAATACCAAACCTCCTCTCAGAGGTTCTATTATGTTTTATTATCAATGCTTGTGTTGTGTCCTCTGTTGGAGCTGTAATCCAGTTCAGTGTAAGAAACCAAACCAAAGCACCTGAACTCACCGTCAGCACGTCTCTGGGGGGGGGGGGGAGTGTGGTGCAGTGGGTAGTGCGTTGGTGTTCGGATCAGGGGTTCAAACCACACTGCAGTCCAGAATATTTTTTCGCCGGTCAACATGTCCGTTAAAGTTTAAATCTTCCGGACAAAATGAGAAAAGTGCCGGTCAAAGGACTTCTTTGTTATTTATTGTGCTTTAAAACAAATTGATATGATTCAATATTAAACTAATTATAGTAGATTAACTACATTATTCAAAAGTGTTCAGTAACTTACAATAACACGGGAATAATAAACAGAGCGCTCTCTCCCTCTCCTGACAGCCCGTCAGTATCATGCAGCTCGAGGATCAGTAATGAGTGACCCGACAGTAAAACTAAACTTATCTATAACTAGTTACGGTAGTTTGAGAGGTCATTAAAATAGCTACGTGTGATATTCTAACCTGAAGTTTGTTTTGTTCGCTCACCGCTGATCATGCAGAGCTGCGTGTCGACTCGTCAGCAGCAGCTGATCTCTCTCTCCCGTCAGATTAGACTTCACTCGCGTTTATGTCCACATCGATCAGATCCATCTAGTTCTAGCTAATGATATGACTACCTGCTTATTAAAAGACACCTAAACAATAAGCGTCGCTATGCAACCGGGTGAGGCCACAAAGTATAGCGCAGCATTATGCATTTGTTTACATGCCCACCGGAACCCCGAGGCATTACCAACAGATCAACGCACAATCAACCCATCCAGGACATCTCTTTCTCCACATTAAGTAGACATTAGAATGGACTATTCTTGTCTGTCACATATTCTTCTTGTCTCTCACATAAATGGCGCAAGTTGCGCAACTGATGTGGTATTGCGCTAAACGGAAATTATTTTTGAACGGACACTTTGACCGGAGAGATTTAGATTTGCCGGTCTTCAGCATATTTTACCGGTCGTAGTCCGGTAATTACCGGCTAACGGGAACTCTGCTGCAGTCAGCATGTCGTTGTGTCCCTGAGACACTTCACCCCAAAGTGCTCCTGTGGGGATTGCCCTCAGTATTGAGTATGTTAGTCGCTTTGGAGAAAAGCGTCTAACAAGTGACCTGTGATGTAATGAATACAGTTGTGCTTTTTTATGAAGGTTTTTTGAATGAATGTGCAGAATCAGATGTTGTCATATCTCTGACGTATTCACCCTAAGTTGCTCCCATAGACATGTTGTCTTCTTAAATGTGTCCTTAATGGAGCCCCTCTGATCCGCCTCGACCGAAGCTTATCAATGATTTAGCCGCGGGATGATGTCATCGAGCTAATGGACCATCCGCCCTATTAATGTTGCAGCAGACACACACACACACACACACACACACACACACACACACACACACACACACACACACATACACACACACAGGAAACTGAGTGCAGTTACAGTACATGTCATAAAATATGTGTTACTATAGAAAAACGAGTACAGTCATCGACTTGATTACATAACATCGATCTAATGACATCGATAGTCCGTATGAAAACACCTACTTCCTTCAAATTTGGTACAAACCTTTACTAAGAGTCAACGAGGAACTTCTTAGGCGTTGTTTGACAGAGATCAAGGTCACTGTGACTTCATGAAACACGTGTGCAGCTTGCCCTTTGAGCGAAGACACACAACCATGAGACGTTTCTTCATCGAGATCATTTTGGAGATCGTCTGTTATTTGTAATTCTTGCAAAAGCTCATGAACCTGCAGGATCCTTTCTGTTCTGTATTTGGATCGTCATGGTGATTGATCTTATTGTGAGTAGCTTTGGATCAAATGTAACGTGATGCCATTTCGTCAGTTTCTCAAAATGATCTGCAATCATCACAGGTGGGGTACGTTTGAGAAACCGGCTCGAGATACACGTGTTGTTATATTCCATGGAATGCTCTGAACACCCGATAGCAATGAACATCTGAAGCGCTTTGACAACAACTCCATAAAAAACGAGATAAGCACAAACTGATCTCGTGCCCTCATTGGTCGTGTGCGCGTGTGTGTTGGAGGAGGGGCTCTGTGAGGAAGTGGCAGATTTCTTCCGGTTGTGTATTTTCAAATTCTAGCGCACTCGAGCTGCTTTCTCCAAAAGTACCTATACCCCACCTTTGATATAAAAACCCTGATGGCATCAATTGAGTGCAGATTGAGCTGCTGGTAATTGTTGGATTTGAGCATCTTCCTTTGGGTGTATAATTAATCAAAGCAATAGTGGAATTATTTGATCACTTCATGACTTTTTCCTGCAGGTGACAGATTCTAGAAACACTCTTCATTGCCTCGCTTCTCCTCCTTCTTCTTCTGCAGCATTCATTACTTTAAGACGCTGTAAAGACTGAGCGTTTCTGTCAGACTGAACTGATTGGCTTCTTATTTAACGTTGGGCTTTAAATCAGCCCGCTAATCCGAAGAGTGCCTCCTCCGGCTGTAAATCTCACACTTGGCTCTCGACCCAAAAACACTCAGAGGATTGGACCGCGTTTAGCTTTCCTTTCACTTTTCTTTATTTACTGTACCTCCATATGTGTGTGTCTCTCTCTCTCTCTCTCTCTCTCTCGCTCTCGCTCTCGCTCTCGCTCTCGCTCTCGCTCTCGCTCTCGCTCTCGCTCTCGCTCTCGCTCTCGCTCTCGCTCTCGCTCTCGCTCTCTCTCTCTCTCTCTCTCTCTCTGTGTCGCTCTCTCTCTCGCTCTCTCTCTCGCTCTCTCTCTCGCTCTCTCTCTCGCTCTCTCTCTGCCTCTCTCTCTGTCTCTGTCTCTCTCTCTCTGTCTCTGTCTCCTCTCCTCTTCTCTCTCTGCTCTTCGCTCTCTCTCCTCGCTCTCTCTCTCGGCTCTCTCTCTCGCTGCTCTCTCTCTCTCTCTCTCTCTCTCGGTCCTCTCTCTCTCTCTCTGCTGTCTCTGTCTCTGTCTCTGTCTCGGTCTCTCTCTCTCTCTCTCTCTCTGTCTCTGTCTCTGTCTCTCTCTCTCTACTCTCTCTCTCTCTCTCTCTCTCTCTCTCTCTCTCTCTCTCTCTCTCTCTCTTCTCTCTCTCTCTCTCTCTTCTCTCTCTCTCTCTCTCTCTCGTTGTTCACATACAAGGAATTTACTGAATTATTTTTAGTGTAACTTTTAAGCATTTTTCTTTACTCTTAATTTTATTCAATTTTTTATTTAGTATTTTTTATTATTATTATGTTATTCTTAAAATGCAGCAACTGTTACCTACATGCAGGTCATTTGTCGTAGAGTTTTTGGACACTTCCTTTGAATTTTTATATCAATATTTGTGTTTAATTTTCATAAGCCCTCCGTCAAGGCTATTTACCCCAAAAATAATTAACAAAAATACATATATATATAAAAAAAAGCATTAATTAACGTGTTTTGGTACTGCCCCCAAAATATAAGTTATTTGTCGGCCCTTGTTTCACCATATCACATTTTAATGAACATCCTTGCGCTAGTTTTGCTGCAAAACAAACCTAACCTACTTGTTCGATGATTATAAAAATATGATATGAAGATGCATACAACCTTTCTGTTTTTAAAGCCAGTCCACAGTAGAGATAATAATACATGTGCTAGCGCTTTTCCCGGTGCTCAAAGCGCTTGATATGCAGATAATGTGCAATATACAGACATGATAACACGCTAATTATGTAAATGTATGTAACGTAATTTCACAAAATGGTAGCATCAGTATTCCCGATTTTAAAACACCAAAGAAGTCATTTTAATTTTAATTGATACCACTGAATCCAGACGGAGGCTTTCTCACCCAGTCAGGCTGAATGCATCTGAGATGATTGATTGGATCTGTGCTGCTGTCCGTCAGGTGTCAGAAACCATAAAAGAGTATGGAGGGAGGTCAGAGTGAGAAACCTGGACTCTGAGCCGTCACTCTTCATCTCGCTCGTCTTCATCAGCTCGTTGCTGACAACTGAATCACACTCGCACACATCTCCAGAGAGACGGGAGGATCCCAGCTTTATTCTTTTCACGGGTTCAATTCAGAGATGATCCAGAGGAGACTTGATCTCATGTTGGATTTAGGGTGATGTCAAATCGTTGGTTGAAAAGCTGCATTTGAGTAAAGAAATGACACTAAAAGGATTAGGACCAGATTATGGTAAAATCTGACTAAAACACATTTTCTAAGTGAGATTAAAGTCCGGATTCTGAAAAAAAGCCAACATTATTTTTAAAGAAACATTTGGAATTATTTTTGTTTTTTCAGAAAAAAGTCAAAATTAGTTTTTTCCCCACAGAATTTGAATATGCTGGAAAAAAAGTTACATTTATTTTTCCTTAGAAATTAGAAATGTTCTGAAAAAATAAATTTTGCTCAGAACTCTGAGATTTTCAGAAAAGATTAGGATTTTTTTTTTTTCAGAAAATGTCTGATTTGATTCTTTCTCAGATTTCTCAACGTTTTGAATTTTTCTGAAAAATATTTATTTTTCATATTTCTCACATAAAAAAATTCTGAAAAGTCAGAATAATTTATTTCTCAATCTTCTCAAATGTATTAGAAAAAAATATTTTTCAGAGAATTTTCAGAAAACAAAAATCGTTGTTTTTCTCAGAATTCAATTTTTACTCTGAAAAGTAAGAAATAATTTGTTTTTAAAGTTTGAGATTTTCAGAAAAAAAAATCGGCGATATTTTTTTTTTTACTGCATTTTGAGATTTTAAGATAAAAATGTCAGAATTATTTGAAAACTGTGCAATTTATGAAGAACCCTACAATATAGCCACATAATTGATGTTAGGGTATTTGGTAAAAACATTTTTCCCTCTTTGTTTTTCTTCATCTTGCAGACCCTGTTTACTAGTTCAGTTCCTTCATTAACTTTCGGAGATCATTAATATTCATACAAACAAACAGGAATGGCTCAGATCAAATCATCCTAAAATGCAATGGTCTTCTTTTTACAAGATAATTATCGTCTCCATGACCTAACTCCCAAACTGCTCATCTTGTGTGAAATCTCTCTCGTGTGAGTGTGTGTCTTAAAGAACAAATGGGTTCTCCGTCCGGAGGGTCAATAAGAGAACCCATTATCACCGCCATGATTTCATCGCTCCTGGGAGAACGTGGCGTCTTTAAAAGGGATTCATTATTCATGTTAGGATCGATCGATTCATCCGGTTGTTGGAGGGAAAATTAACCCCAAATAATCAAAACATTAATGCCCAAAAATGCACTATTTTTCTCCGTTTAATGTCTTTAAAAACTCAATACATTTCAATATGAGAAACGGAGATGTTTGATTTCTATCTTTTCCTGACTTTAATAATTAATAATAACAATAAGTCAAAACATCTACCAAAAGAAGACTCAATATCACGGTTAGTTACTTGCCCAAAATGCAGTCTTCTATCTATTTTAGGGACGCAAACATTTTTTTTCTTTCTCAGAATTTTTAGATTTCAGAAAAAATAATTCTTTATTTCACTGAATTTGGAGATTTTATATTTTTGGGGAATTTGGAATTTTTCCGAAAAAAGTCAAATATCTTTTTTCTCAGATTTTCAGAAAACAAGTAATCAAAGCATTGACGCCGACATCTACCAAGATGAATCAATATGGAAAATAGCTGACGTCAAAATGTAATCTGTCTAATTTAGGGGTGCATTGAAGAACTGCAAGAAAACACCTAACCGATTATAAAAGGTTCTCCAACTATTTTGATAATTGATTAATCGTTTTCATGCCAAATTATCATACAATGCTGTTTCCATTCTCAATTATTAAGGTGTCTTACTTTTCTGTTCTTAATACGGACACTTTTCACTATATGTTAACATTTGTAAGACCAATGGTTAATGGAAGTAGGTGCTAGTTGCAGCTCCGATGCACTGATACACCCTCCAAATATAAAATCTAGTACATTGACTCAGAGTATTGTCTGATACCAGTTTGTATTTCCAGTTTAAATATTGATATATAGTGTGTTATCTGAACTGGGTGAGGTCACACAGATTGTTCTGGACTATACATGGAGACGTCCATACACTGCTTCCTTTAATAATCCAGTTCCTGCCTGATATGTGGCGTTATTCTACCAAATCAATCGTCAATGCTTCCTATGTTTTTGTCGCTTACTGTATAATAAAAACGGTATCTTCTAAAGTGGATGTGAGGATTCCCTCGAGGGAGTTCCTGTTCCGTCACCTCTCACCTGAGGGAGGGCAAAGAGGAATCTGAGTACAGTGGGACTTCCTGTCACAAGTCATTACTCTCAAACACTTCCCCGTCCCTCCTGTTTCCTCTGTCCTCACCTTTTCATCTTCATTCATCTGCACACTTGGTGGCAAATCACATATATATCTCATCTCCAAAGGTGACACGTACATGTACTACATGCATCTAAAAAGCTTTCACCTGAACCCTAACTCTAACCCTAAAACAAAGTGTTAAATGCATCTGTCTCTGCTTGTATATAACCTCCAGTCCACATTGTTGGTTTTTCTTAAAACATCCGTCCTTGTGATAACAGCAGAGGAAAGGTTCTAAACGTTAGGCAATAAGGGAGAAGCTTATATTGTTGAAACATGCATACATGATTGCTCTTGGAGTGTTTCCAGACTGGACAAGTGCTGTTTAAATGAAGTCTGTTTACCATTGAACAGAGACATGGTAAGATTCTCAATGCTAAATTGATTCCACGGTAAAAAAAGAAACATCACATCCCAGGTACTTTAAACTACACTTCTTTATACCATTACAGCTACCTACACTATACACTGTACACAACGAGCACATTTTCAGAATTGTTTTAATTACTTCCGTAGTCCAATCGCTTATTTAATTTTATCGAAATGTCTTTAAATTTGGCAGATACATCCACTGAGACCCAAGGATGAACTGAGTAATTGTTGGTCGAGAGATCTCATGGTCAAGACCTCCGAAATCCTTTTTAATCAGCTGAAGTTGTACTTAAAGTTCTCTGAAATCAGCCGTTTCTCTTTGAGGCAACAAGGGAGAAACTTATATTGTTGTAACGTGCAGAAATTCTTCCTTTTCTACGGTTGTCAAACTGGAAAAGTGCTGTTTGAAGGCAGTCTGTTTACCATCGGCCAGAGAATTATATAACATTGTTGTAACGAGCAGAAGTCCTCATTGTTCTGGAGTTTTAATCAGTTGCCAGGCGACTTTCTTCTGCTCTGAATAATGGCTGACCTTGATTCGTACCCGTGAAAACAAAGACTGATTGTAATCAGATTTGTGAACTTGCCATGAGAAACTTATATATGTGGCAACGTTCTCAAATCTCACGTAGACTTTATCCTGAAAGTTGAATGGAGCCTGTATTATTCTCTGTGTGCAGGCACCCTTAATTGAACACTCTAGTTCTCGATGCAGTGCTCAGTATTTGGTCCGGTTTCTTTCTGATAATGCTCATTTGTTTCTGCCTTGGCCTCGTTCCACAGACCACATTGTTCCTCGCTAACAGAAAATACTTTGGCTCAAAAATGATAGATATCCTAATGAAACGGAGAGGTTGGTTTCTTGGGAATGAAGAGCATTTAGCTCAGGGCAGCTACTGATGATGATAAGATATACTTTATTGATCCACAATTTGACTTTTTGAGCATTTTAAAACAAGGCTTTGCTCATAATTGCTTCTTTGGTTTTGGGGGCGGCTGTGGCGCAGTGGATAGAGTGCTGGACTTCAAATCAGGGGGTAGCAAGTTTGAGTCCCACTGCCCACTGTCCCTGAGACACTTCACCCTAAATTGCTCCTGTTGGGATTGTCCTCAGTATTGAGTATGTAAGTGGCTTTGGATAAAAGTGTCTAACAAGTGACATGTAATTTAGGCCCAATCCCAAACCACTCCCTCGACCCTACCCCTCCGTGATGGAGTGAACTCCGT
This sequence comes from Gymnodraco acuticeps, assembly GCF_902827175.1. Classification (NCBI taxonomy): domain Eukaryota; kingdom Metazoa; phylum Chordata; class Actinopteri; order Perciformes; family Bathydraconidae; genus Gymnodraco; species Gymnodraco acuticeps. The sequence continues at coordinate 63,669 of NW_022992035.1, forward strand.
CTGTAGCCACACTCGCAGCTCAACGAGGCTCCCTCCTGTCAGATGGAGGGAGTAAACACAGCAGCAAGCTTTGGGACGGCCTCCCCTCTCTCCGGCAGAAACAGGAAAGTGCCGTAACTGTATGTAACAAAGGTTTCAAATCAGCATCTCTTAGACAAAAAATGTTAATTAATAACTCAAATAAAACTCCAAACATCTTTCATTGTGTTTCAAAGCTCTTTTAGTTTTAAACCTGATGTTTATAAGCTTCTTAGTTTTTGCAACGGTCTGTAAATATACACAACTTTATAATAAAATGCACACATTTACCTTTTTCTAGACTAAACACAGGTATGATCCTCAGTTAAAAACATATGAGGTCATCATGAGGTTGTTAACATCGCAGTTTATCAGTGGATGTTTGCTGGAACTACTTGTAAACAGCGTGTTTCCTGACGGACACACACAGCGTGACTTCGGTCAGGTAGAGACCGGTCTCAAGCATGGATGTATAATAAGAACTGGATACAGCGTGGGAGGCGGGGCCTCATTCATTCCTATGAGAGTTGCTCAATGGCGCATGATGACAAAATGGCCCAACTTTTGAGAGAGCGAAACGTCACAGATTACCCAGCATGCCTGAGAAGTACCCGTATGTGCGCTCATAGCGCATGCGCAACTTTAACCACGCCGCCCAAAAGGCTCGTTCACATTAGGCACGTGCATTTGCGTACACGTAACAGCACCGCGCGTTCATGACAGCATGGTACTGGATTTATATTAACGAGGCGGCAGTTAGCAGCTAGCGGCTAGCTAGTAAATTATGCTAAGTTACACATCAATCGTTATGTACTTTTATATTACGCTGACATCAGGATCTAGTGATATCCAAGCAACAGAGCTTCATTTAGCATGATACTTGTGTGGGTTGTACATGAAACCACTTGGTAATATATAAAAATGTTTATGTTGAAGCCTGTTATGATCAATTGTGAGTTAAAACTGTATCTAAAAAGTAAAGCTGATGATGGATTACTGTGGTGGAGTTAAAATAACAATAGCCTATTTCTTTTTGAAATGTGATGGAGTAAAAGGATAGTAACTGTGATTATTCATGTTAAGTAGCCCACAAGTAACTTCAACAATTGCAAGTGCAATAAGAAGCTACAGGAACGTTAATCTACGTCGGTAATATTAACTTTATTTAATACAACATTTACGGTACAAGATTTAATCATACAGCCCATGTAGTATAATATTTTACAAATGATGAATTACAGCAAACATGTGCAATATATCCATTATTACAGCTCCGTGGGCTGGCAGTAAGGCGATATGGGTCCGTTGTTATTGTGCATCCATGGGTAAAGAGAAACTCGTGGAGTACTGAACACGTAACATGAACGTGCCGGGCGGCGCGGTCCCGTGGGTTAGATGCGCGTTCATAATGCCGAGGGAAATAACTCTCAGAATAACGTTATTAGCACATTTTTACAACTTGAGGAACGAATGTTTTTAATAAGGGCTATACAAACGTTCATACTGGGTAGTTTATTTAGTTTAAAAAAAATTATC
>NW_022992036.1:0-27500 GCF_902827175.1 Gymnodraco acuticeps
AATGGAATTCAGCATGCACAGTGTCCGAGATCTACTAACCTTTATGAGGATATGCCTTTTTAAAGTCACCATGCGACTTGATCCAACCATATAATCAGCTAGAGGATAGGGGTCAGTGAGTTCACTGAGTGCCACAACTTTGATCTCTCTTGACGGTGACAAACTTAGTTCAAAGGCTCTGTAGTGTGCACTGTACCACCCACACAGCACTTTCACAACTCCTCATTTCTAACAAACATATGAATGATTTCAGCAAACTCTGGCATTCCACTAACTGATCCATGTGCCACTATCATACCTTTGCTGTAGGCTATGCCACCACTTGATGCATTATTGGCAAGATGCACTTCAGACGTGTTGGGGTGTTTTGACCTAACAGCTTGAACCACTTCCTCTTTAAGTACATCAACTGCTACTGTGGATACATTTGATACATCAAGGCTAAATTGACCATAGGATGGTGAGTTTAGTTGGAAAGCAATCATAAATTGATGTTTTGAAGCCAAAGTGAGAGGTATATTCTTAAAGCAACTTGTATGCTTTACAATCGTCTTGAAGAAACTATGTTTGGCTTCAAATCGCATTGTCCAGAATGTGACTAGAGGGCCAACATACCTTATCATCTGAGGGTAGTGCTCGAGATAGTGGTGCTTGGGTAGAAGTCTGACACCGGGAAATAGCTCTTCGTACCTCTGTCTATGCTCAACTATTTTGCTTTCGAGGTACGATATTGATTCATCTGTATGCACGGGAGCAACAACTAGCTCAACAATATCTTTTAATTCCATTAATATGTGCCATGCCGGCTCATTTTCTGGTACTAGGTGTCCAATTAAAAATGGGAGAAACCTCAGTAGACTCCAATTTTCATGGGCATTACCTCCAATAGTTTTACGACCCGAAAGACTCTGTGGTACAACATGTGGTTTATTTCTTTTGTCTGACCATTTATAGGGAAAAGCCAATATAGCTTTATTCAAGCCCTCTAGTGTAAATAACTTATTTGATGTCATCAATGACAAGCAGTAGGCCAGCTCGACCAGGACAATACCCTCAAATAAATCATGAGCAATGTCCGGGGGAAAACCAGTGACAACATGAAAATGAGACAGATTTTTGGTTAGAACACACTCTCTTTTAACTCCAAAGCAATGCGCATTATTCTCAAGAGCAGTTTTTAAATGAGCTGCATAAACCTTTAGTTCTCAAGCTAAAAGCACCAGATGCAACACAGTCAGATCTAGTATCACAACTTTTTGCAGTGCAAAACCAACAGAAGAAGTCACCTGAAAAACTTTCAGTGAAGCCTGCAATACTGTGCGCCCCTAAGTTATCTGCAATGACACTGCACTGTACCTCTAAGAGACTTGCCTAACAAAGGGACATACACACCATGGTCCTCCAGAGTTTTAAGATCTTGCAGAAAAGGTTCTAATACTTTGTGAAAACCATATGTTTTTACATCAACACTTTTGCAAAGTAATGCAAGAAAAATTGATGATAAAGATGAGTGAGAGCCAGGTGGAAGGTTACCTAATACCCAGTAAACACCAAAAAGCTTGTGTTTCTTTCGAGAGGTGCCTAAGGGATTGCAAGTTTCAAAATCATCCACATACAGACGCAGTGATATACGTAATTCCTCAGCATTCAAAAAGCTGTTCTCTTTAAAATGCAAACCATTTTCGGGGGACCTGAATTCAAACGATGGGTCAATTTCTATGTCCCGCTGCCCACAATGACTTTCAAGAGTCTTTTCAAGAAATTACTTTGCAATTCAATATTTGCTGCAAGGATTTTAACAATGGGACATACTGAAAAGTGTGTTTGTTTTTACGATCAAGTATGTAGGTGATTGGTTCCACAACATTGAATTTCTTTTTGTAAAATTGTTTACGTTGATACGAAGTGCTAAGTGGGCCACCTTTTTCAATTGCTTTATGAACTGGGTTAGATGAACAAACTGCTGTGGCGATTTCAGTCACTACAGAGTCATCCACTTGGACGTTATGACGCTCAAGGATCTCACTTACTAAACCTCTGGAAAGTGGGACTGATGCTGAGCTTAGTAAGTAGTAGAGTTCTTGCAGAAATGCATCAATTGCTGTACCTTGCACATGCAGTAAATACTCCAACTTCAACAACGCTGCTGCAAGCTGCTGCTCAACAATTCTTGGGAGTGCGTTGTCCTGGCTTTTATGATCTAAGGATGTCACAGAAATGTCCTCTTCCTCGTCCTGACAATGATCAAAAGAATCATGTAATGAGGATGATGATGATGATGCTAATGTAGTACAATACCAGGTGCAAAATCAGTTAAGGTGTGAGGTGTGTGTCGACGACTCTTATGGGACTTAAATGTTCCATAAATACTAGTTTGAAAACTACAGCCAACAAACATGCAAGGGACATTTTCACTTTTTCTCAGATGTGTGTTGATATGAACAAAGTACTCCCTTTCATTAGATACATTATTGCACTTACATATGTGACAACTGAAAGTAGATAACTCTTTTTGGGTCTGACTAACTTGTGTGGAGTGCACTTTACTCTGGTGTACAATTAAAGCATTCCATGTCTTAAATGTGCATGGGCATTTCAAATATGTACATGGATAGCGAATGGTGCGTCCAAAATGTGGATGATCAAGTTTATAATGTGTAAGTAGTGCAGACCTACTTGCTACAGCAACTGGACACCCCTTACACTTCCACATTCACTGTAGAGAGAAAGATAAGGCAAGGCAAGTTACTATATATTATATTTAAATGTGCAAACTCATCTGTCAGTTTATTAGGTTAATCTACAGTAGCAAAATCAAATGCAGTCGAATACACAAGTCCTGCAATAAATCCTTCCTTCATGGAGGTGATCTTACTTTTTGTTAAAACTCTGTGAGAGGTTTTTTCACAAAAGCTCTTTTTGGAGGATGGAATCTGTGGTGCTGTTGAATGGTGTTGTGATATAGTGAGAATTACTTTTTATATCAAAAAGTAAAAAAAAAAGTAAAATGTTGTTTTCCAAAGCGACTTAAAATAAGTATTATTGTAATGTAAGACTACATATAAGAAACACCCTTATAGCCATTTCAACAAACAAAACATGATCCCTTTTGTGAAGGAGGCTTTATCGCAGAATGTTTGGCTTTTGCATCTCACTTTCTGAATAACTGTTGCCTAATAAATCAGAACATGTGTATATCCCTGCAATGTTTGCAGTATGTAAATACTAATACCAGTTTTCAATTAGTCAAGTAAATCACACAAAACATTTGAATAATCACCATTTACTACAGAGCCTTTTGAACAATGTTCAAAGAAAGGCTGAGGTCGATCTTCTCCACACTAATTACCTATCACAGAAAACACATATTTGCAATTATTTCATTATTCACACACAAATAAGTACAACTTTGTACGGAGCCATACAGATCAGCGTTGCGAGCTAATTTCCATTGGTTTCATCAATGGAGACGTGCACTGGCTTCCAATGTCTTTTTTCAGGCCACGGCCTTCAACTGTGGGACCGCAGCAACGCGCACGGCTCGTGCATGACGAGGAACAACTAATAACAAGTGTCGCTTTCCGGGACACACTCCCACACACAACATTGTGTCTCAGTTTTGATCCACTGTATTTACGGTATGTACATGAACACAGAGCGGATCAAAGCAGAGTCCTTTTGCAAAAAAAATGGTTTACATCATTTTTTTTTACACCAAAACATTTTATACACAATTTGTTTGGGAAAACACTGCGGTCCCACAGACAATATTGTAATATATCTTTAACAATCAACACCTTAAATGGGTAAAGATGGTCGCTTAACGTAAGGTAGGCCTACAACCTGCCTCAGCGCCCTAAAAAGTCGGCACAAGAGTAGCCTAGACATGCAGAGCTCGGTTTAATGTGCATAACTTTGGACAAGGTTCAAGCAGCTGCCGGACTTACGCTCTACAAATACTCACACTAAAAACACGCTGTCAATCAGTATAAACTCACCTTATGATGTTCATGGCTTTATCCTAGCTAACACCAGTGAATGACAATGTTTACAAATTGACAGCTGTATTTACGTTGCTCGTTGTAATGGCAAATGTGAACGATCTGCTTTTTGCAAACAATGCGTCTTGTGATAACCTGTAACGATGACGAACAATTGATGACATTTAATAACTTTTAATAACTTTGACCTTGTAGAGATGTTCTCGGGAGAGAACCAGCTTACTCCTCCGATAGGGGAAGAAAAGATGGTAGAACCCCTCCCCCACCCCCCCTTTAAAAAAAAAAAAAGCTTCACATTGTTAAAATAAAGACATTTTGCGATGTTTTTCCTGCTTTACATCTTGTCCCTTAAAGTGCCCTATTGTTCAGGTTCAATTACGAAACTATTAAAGTACGGTTTTGAGTCCGACCATTTTGATTTGTGAATAAAATATTTGTAAATAATAATTAGAAGCTGAGTAATCAGCTGCAGAGCAAGCTGCTGACTATGTGCTCAGTGGGCGGAGTTACAGAAACATAACTTGTTTCTTATTTCTTAACATGATTGAGACTTATAGAACTACACCCCTCAAGATTAAAAGAGTTCTACATGATTGATTGATGTTTCGATGAGAAACATGTATACATTCTGTCTCATATTAACTGCATATTTGCAAATTAAACAACCCCACCTTCCCCTTTTTTTCAGTGTAGGGAGACTTTGCCGTGGGTGGTAACATTAACAAAAACACTTGATACCAACAGAACACAATTAAACACAGGACTGAATAAACACAAGAACTGTCAAGTGTGCAACTAACGCCAAATAAAAACAAGGTGTATGTTGAGTTTTTTAGAACTTTTTATTTATTCCACAAATATATAACAAACATGGAGATGTACAAAATCACACCCGCCTCAGTTTACAGTCCACTCAAATCGACACGTTATTGATCACATACACAGACATACATTACCCCTGTCCTTCCAAGTCTTGGCAAACTATACATAAATGCAGACATTCATTTAAATTCTCTGACCTTTCCCAGTTGGTACAGACAGGTATGCTTACAAATCTGAAACAGGTGCTAGTTCAAAATTAAATATAAAAGAAAATAATGTGTGTTGAGTTTTAACCGCCCTATTTAACCTGCAGAACATCCATAATATCAACAGAGAGGAGACAGACCTTTCCCTAATGGAGGATCAGAGAGAAATCAAATTGCATAAGGCAGAGAGTCTGGTGGTGTGCCGCTCTCTGCAGGCCTCTGTGAAGTGATAAATAACTGGAGTAAACAGTAAATCCACCCGAGGCTGCAGAGAGGAGAACGAGAGGAGGGAGCCTTTAATTCCCCGAGTGAAATGACTGCAGCACAAGTCGAGCCCTGGACCCAAAAATAGCTTCTTCTCGTTTTCTGTCCCCGAACAATAAAAGCCAGGTAAACGGTCCGTTACATCAACACTGGAGAGGCAGCATCTCCCTCTTATTCCCACCTGCTTCCAATGTCTTTAATTTAAATGCCTGAGAGGGTGGAAGCAGCTAATCACAACTCATTCTAAATTAGTCTCTGCAAATGGCAAACCTGGCTTAATCGTATTGGAGAGCTACTGCAGTGGGTGATTTGATTATTCTGCTTTGTTGGAGACGCAGCATGAGAGCTCACTTTTTTCTGTAGGGTGGAATATGTGTGTAAGCTGCAAATAAATCAAAGATGCAAAAAAAAAGGAAAGAAAACTCCATCTGTGCACCTGTAGAGCCACCGGGGGGAACATTTGATATACAGCAGTATTTTTATTTTTGACACATTAGACTACAACATAGAACAATGGCCGTGTGTCAAGGAGAAGAAAACATTACATTTGTCCAAAAATAAGCATGTTGGGGATGTTTGGTTAGATATACAGTAAAAGGTCCGTACCTCGGTTTTTAGGTACGTTTTCGGTACAGCAGAACAAATTATCACAAAACATTTTTTTTTTAAATTATTATTAAACTGTGAATAATGTATTCACTCAAATAAATACAAAATATAATAAAATAAACATTAAGGTGCAGCATTTCGATGAACTGAAATAATCTGTATTTGAACTTTACTGTGCTAGTTGGGTTTGCACTTCAGTCTTTTGGTACCGGTGATATTCACGTTCGGGTGATGCCTTTTCAAATGAGTGTGCAACTTTGATGTATTGCCAGCCGCGTAACCAATGTTAGTTGAACAATGCCGACAAACAGCTTTGGTTCGGTCCACCTGTCTTTGTCCGTCATCCTTGTTCGTAACTACGAAACCAAAATGTTCCCAAACCGGAGACTTCAATGATGCTGGAGGATTTTCAGCTCAACTTTATCTGTGTTCGCCATTTTGACAGTTCCTCAAATTACTGACTACATTTGAACGCATCCCTCTGACCAGCTCTCATAGTATGCCTCTCATCCAATGAAATGACTTGCTCGCTCTATGACGCGTTGAACCCAATGTGAGCAAATTACTCTGAATGCTGCGACGCAGCACCTGAGATTACTTCCAAGAAGTTGTTCACGTTCTCAATTTTTTATGTTTGACGTTATATTCGTTCGGTACACTTCGGTACACACCTGTACCGAACCGAAGGGCCCGTACCGAATAATTTCGGTACGGGTACGTGTACCGTTACACCCCTAGTTGGTTGGTTGATTGGAGGGTTGGTTGATTGGTTGGTCGGTTGGTTGGTTGATTGGAGGGTTGGTTGATTGGTTGGTCGGTTGGTTGGTTGATTGGAGGGTTGGTTGATTAGTTGGTTGGTTGGTTGGTTGGTCGTCGGTCGGTCGGTTGGTTGGTTGGTTGATTGGTTGGTTGATTGGTTGGTTGTTTGGTTGGTTGGTTGGTTGGTTGGTTGGTTGATTGATCGGTCGGTCGGGTAGTTGGTTGAATTGTTTGTTGGTTGATTAGTTGGTTGGTTGGTTGGTTGGTTGGTCGGTTGGTTGGTTGATTGGAGGGTTGGTTGATTGGTTGGTCGGTTGGTTGGTTGATTGGAGGGTTGGTTGATTAGTTGGTTGGTTGGTTGGTTGGTTGGTTGGTTGGTTGGTCGTCGGTCGGTCGGTTGGTCGGTTGATTGGTTGGTTGATTGGTTGGTTGTTTGGTTGGTTGGTTGGTTGATTGGTTGATTGATCGGTCGATTGGTTGATTGATCGGTCGGTCGGGTAGTTGGTTGAATTGTTTGTTGGTTGATTAGTTGGTTGGTTGGTTGGTTGGTTGGTCGGTCGGTTGGTCGATTGGAGGGTTGGTTAGGGTTAGGGTTAGGGTTAGGGTTAGGGCATGGACACTGGCTCAATAACTGGCTCAATAACTTTGAATCCCTGGACTCTGCAGAAATGAACTTCCCAGTTTCAGCACAGACAGAAAACTCTTCTTGTTATCAGAGTACTGGATCATTTCGTCCCCTCTTTCCTCCTCTTCACCTCATCTTCCTCTTCACTTCCTCTTGAAGTTTCTGCACCATCACCTCCTCTGCCCTCTCCCCTCCGAACATCTTCCCCTTCTCTCTAACTTTTCACTTTCTTTTGTCTGTGTGCTGTGACAGAGTGAGTGATGTTGATCATTACACTGCTGTGATGGCTGTATATCAGATGAAAACCTCCTCTCCGCTCTGTCAGTGTCACCAGGAAGTCATTCTGAGGCTAATGGTCCAGCGCAGGATCTGAGAGGAGCTGCACACTAAAAATAACCAATAGACTGCTTCACACCGAGTCCAAAACACCACATTTATTCAGGATCAGATGAGAAGTTTGACACTTTTTCTGAAAGGACAGAACCAGGCTTGCTGTTTCCACTTGTTTCGAGCCCCTATGCTAATTTACGCTATCCTTTATATTTCATAGAGAAATCTAAATGTTGTTTAGAGCCTAAATCAGAAGTAAAATTAAAACTAACCAATAATTAAACTGCTGCTGAAACACCAGATACATGACCTGTTGCCAAAGCTGCCTTAAATAAAGTGTAACGAACCACTAACTAACTAACTAACTTAAATTATTACTCTTAATAATTATAAAGTTTTACTGTAAACAAGAAACACCAAGAGAATAAACGTGTATCAATTAACCTGTTGGGGGCCATAGGGCGGAGAAACGCATCATCTGCAGGAAACAGCATCTGAGGGCTTCTTAATATTTAATAAACTATGAATGTTTTATATCCATGTAACGGGAAGAAACTCAGCTAACTGATCATTATTTTATGTTTTTGCAAAAAAAAACACAAAGCTAACGCTGAGCCTCTGAATTAGCCACGAGCGAAAAAATGCTAACGGCGGTTGCACAGAAAACACAGTATAGCACCCTTATTACTTATCGTAACTGCAAATCCAACCCATCGATTAGCGTCGTGAGAGTACACAGAATTGATAGGTATCGATATCATCACTCCATGATAACAACTCCTCAACACTGAAAGATACAAACCTGCGACGTTATCAACAAAAACGTACATCAAAACATGTGGCGCTAGGTAGCCCACAACGCTAACATGGCTTACCTTGGTTTTGTCTGGTCAAAACTGGTCTTCAATGGCATTAAAACGATAACAACGATGCTGTAGTTAATCCATAGGTTAATATCCAATGTGGCTGTGTCCCCTTTGAAATGTTCTGATAATCTATAAGCAATACAACTGCAATTCCGTTTTCATAGCAAGATTGAATGCGCGAAGACGCAACCTTTTTTTAACATGAGTGTGTGCGGGACGATTTCCCTTCGATTCTATTGGCTCTAACGGTCAGAAAGAGGTGTCACATGTCAAAATCGAAGAAGGGGGGCCAGAGATATGGAAAACGCACCCAAATGGTCCCAGAAGAGGTTTTTTTGCTAAATCTGTCTAAAAAGGTCAAATATCACTTGTTTTGCATCAATCTTGATACAGGGTACTTATTATATGTTGTACTTTAGATTCCTACAGCTTTTAGTCTACTAACCCATCATCCAAGGTTAGTTTTCACTATAAGTACAACATATCTTTTGGACGGACACTATAATTTACAGTTTTTTACCATGTTCAATCTGAATTAGGGGCAGGAGCTCCAACAAGCCGTGTAGGACAGAGAGTGAATACACAGACTATACAGAGATGCTGTGAGAGAAACCAATGTGAGTTTGGAACATTGAACAATGTAAATATATTCTAGTAGACCTCAACAATGGAATCATGATCAGTAGAAATGGCCATGACATGGGACCTTTAATTTGTTTGCTTCTGACAAATATCTTAAAGCTTTAGTCATTGCTTTATTAAACATAAAAGGGCCATTAATTACAACACATTTTACCATATAAAATATCAGACAACAGCTATTATTATTATTATTATTATTGCATAAGAATACATTAATATCCAAAAGAGAAAGTGATATATGCCAGATTTGATCTCAAAGCTAATTTCCATCTCCAGTCCATATTTGCACTTATTTGCTCTCCCTCACTCGTCTTACTGTGTCTCTGAAAGCACCATTATGATCCTTATATATGCAGACCTATTTGGCACTAAATCTGGTTCTGCTTCAACATTTCTGTCCCTGTCATCATCTAATAATAGGTGTTAGAGCCAGTATTTTTGCTTTGATAAGAAAGGCCACCTAATCATGATGTCTGTAGTCAACACACTATAAAAGACTACAATTCCCACCTCTAAAGTGACAGTGATGGGCAGCAACCTGCTAGAAAGACGCCGTCGAGGCACAGTTTTTAACCGTCCAATTACCCTTTAAAGGTGGGGTAGGTCATTTTGGAGAAATCGGCTCGAGATCGCTAGAATTTGAAAATACACAGCCGGAAAAAATCTGCCACTTCCTTACAGAGCCCCTCCTCCAACACACACGAACGCGCACATGACCAATGAGGGCACGAGATAAGTGTGTGCACAGATGGAAGGCTGACAGGCAGGTAGGCCATCCAGTTACTTTAGCCGGGCCGGCTCAGATGATTGGTCGTGCTTTTTACAGCGCCACGGCTTCCACAGGTGAAATGTTGTTATGTATTTATTGTCAAAGCACTTAAGATATTCATTGCTATCAGGATGTTAAGAGCATTCCATGGAATATAACAAGAAATGTATCTCGAGCCGGTTTCTCAAACTTACCTACTCCACCTTTAAGTTATTAAGTTATATAAGCCTCAAGAAAGAAAGAATACCTAAGTTGTTTGTTATTTTGTTTTGAGCACATCGCATAATATCATCCAAACCATCGGAGGCCAAGCAACTCTTCAACTGTAAGTCATTTAAAGGAAAGAAAACGAGTAAAGAATGTCTGTTTAAGGCGTCTAGGCTTGATAGCAAGGAAGGAAGCCTCGACAATAGGTGTTTCTCTGGCAGAATATAGCCGGTAGCACAGCCGTCTCTGACAGCAGCTCAGTGAGTCAGAGACGGAGATATCTGCTCCCCATCTCACGGTCTTTTAGGCTCTCTAACTTATTGTTCTGTGCTGCTGGGACCTGAGCAGGATTTACTGAGAGATCCTGCTCAGATTCCTCCTCCTGCTCTTGTTAGACATTTCACTTTGGCCCTGAGAAATGTCTGCATGAAGAGGAGTCAGCTCTCCGTCATGATTTATGCAACATGTTTGCTGAGGTGGCGTCACGCATATGAAATAAAGAAAACACGCACAGTGTTCCTGCTGCAGAGAGGAGTCCTTCCACTAGTCTGAGAACGTCCTGACAGGAACAGACGGGTGGTGACTTTATTTGTTTTCATGCATAAGATTATCAAGCAAACCCTTCTTCAGTCTATTGTTGTTCTTCTAATTGTTCTTCTTGTTCTGTTCACTTTCTGAATGAGTTATAACATGTTTAGCTGCAGACGTCATGGTGTATTTGGTGATACTCTAAATGTGATATGATTAATGTGATATGATTATTTACGTTCAGTTGGCAGAAAATGCAGAACAATATCCACCTCAGTTCCTCAAAGTCCAAGTTAAACTTCTTTAATGTCTTGTTTTCTTAGTCCTCCATCCAAACATCTTCTCTTCGATGTGACATCATGGAACGACCGATCTCCATATCTGATCAGTTCCGTTTGAACAATGATTTAAGCGCTTCGATTTGATTAAAGATTATTAAAAAGGTTGGTGATAATTTGACGATGCTGCTCTGATTTTGAGTTATTAAGTCACATGAGCTAATAAACAAATCAAAGAGTTTCAATTAAAAACAGATTTGATCATTCCCGACATCATATCAGCTGTTTTCGATCATACTCTTATATTTACTGCTGAGCTTCAGCTGTCTTTTTCTCATCTATCATATCCTGTAATGCCACTACTGCTTTCTTGATGTAAAAAAGTACAAAAAAGCTTGCAAATGTCTTTCTCGAAGTTACATTAACACTCAACATCTATAAAGCACTTTTCAAAGTACTGAAAAGATTGTTGTAATGAGAAACTGTGCAACTTATGTCTCTGTGGAAAAGAATAAAGCAAGCATGCATTACAGTATGTAAACTCATGCATTTTGATCCTCCACAGAAACAGTTTTCCATCAGATACAAAAAAGTATTTAGTCAGCCACCAATTGTGCAAGTTCTCCCACTTAAAAAGATGAGAGAGGCCTGTAATCTTCATCCTAGGTACACTTCAACTATGAGAGACAGAATGGGGGGAAAGAATCCAGGAAATCACATTGTAGGATTTTTAATGAATTAATTGGTAAATTCCTCGGTAAAATAAGTATTTGGTCACCTAGAAACAAACAAGATGTCTGGCTCTCACAGACCTGTAACTTCTTCTTTAAGAGCCTCCTCTGTCCTCCACTTGTTAACTGTATTAATGGCACCTGTTTGAACTCGTTATCAGTATAAAAGACACCTGTCCACAACCTCAAACAGTCACACTCCAAACTCCACTATGGCCAAGACCAAAGAGCTGTCAAAGGACACCAGAAACAAAATGGTAGACCGCAGGCTGGGAAGACTGAATCTGCAATAGGTAAGCAGCTTGGTGTGAAGAAATCAACTGTGGGAGCAATTATTAGAAAATGGAAGACATACAAGACCGATGATAATCTCCCTCGATCTGGGGCTCCACGCAAGATCTCACCCCGTGGGGTCAAAATGATCACAAGAACGGTGAGCAAAAATCCCAGAACCACACGGGGGGACCTAGTCAATGACCTGCAGAGAGCTGGGACCAAAGTAACAAAGGCTACCATCAGTAACACACTACGCCGCCAGGGACTCAAATCCTGCCAGACGTGTCCCCCTGCTTAAGCCAGTACATGTCCAGGCCCGTCTGAAGTTTGCTAGAGAGCATTTAGATGATCCAGAAGAGGATTGGGAGAATGTCATATGGTCAGATGAAACCAAAATAGAACTTTTTGGTAAAAACCCAACTAGACGTGTTTGGAGGAGAAAGAATGCTGAGTTGCATCCAAAGAACACCATACCTACTGTGAAACATGGGGGTGGAAACATCATGCTTTGGGGCTGTGTTTCTGCAAAGGGACCAGGACGACTGATCCGTGTAAAGGAAAGAATGAATGGGGCCATGTATGGTGAGATTTTGAGTGACAACCTCCTTCCATCAGCAAGGGCATTGAAGATGAAACGTGGCTGGGTCTTTCAGCATGACAATGATCACAAACACACCACCCGGGCAACGAAGGAGTGGCTTCGTAAGAAGCATTTCAAGGTCCTGGAGTGGCCTAGCCAGTCTCCAGATCTCAACCCCATAGAAAATCTTTGGAGGGAGTTGAAAGTCCGTGTTGCCCAGCGACAGCCCCAAAACATCACTGCTCTAGAGGAGATCTGCATGGAGGAATGGGCCAAAATACCAGCAACAGTGTGTGAAAACCTTGTGAAGACTTACAGAAAACCTTTGACCTCTGTCATTGCCAACAAAGGGTATATAACAAAGTATTGAGATGAACTTTTGTTATTGACCAAATACTTATTTTCCACCATCATTTTCAAATAAATTCTTTAAAAATCAGACAATGTGATTTCCTGGATTCTTTCCCCCCATTCTGTCTCTCATAGTTGAAGTGTACCTAGGATGAAAATTACAGGCCTCTCTCATCTTTTTAAGTGGGAGAACTTGCACAATTGGTGGCTGACTAAATACTTTTTTGCCCCACTGTATTTTGGGGTGAACTTCATTTCTGAAATTCACTCCGGCACCCAGGGGAGAGGTCCTGCAGCCGAGAAAACAATCTAACCGGGAGTGGGAACATTTAACGGGAGATTGCAGACGATTTCACCGTTGAGGGAACGTACGTGTGTGTGTGTGTGTGTGTGTGTGTGTGTGTGTGTGTGTGTGTGTGTGTGTGTGTGTGTGTGTGTGTGTGTGTGTGTGTGTGTGTGTGTGTGTGTGTGTGTGTGTGTGTGTGTGTTCCAGTTGCCTATGCCACAGAGTCCCCGGGCCCCCACAACATCACCATCTGAATCCAATCCACAGTCTGAGGGATTGGGAAGCAAATTGACAGTGTCACATTTCATATCACTGCAGAGGGGCCAGCAGGGTATGTGTGCGTGTGTGTGTGTGTGTGTGTGTGTGTGTGCATGTGTGTGTGTGTGTGTTATAAAGAGAGGAGAGTGTGTGTAGGGAGGAGGGATGGGGGGCGTGCAGATGCATTGACACCTACAGTAAAATACAGAAAAACAGGGAACATAACCATATTATTTTTCGAAATATTATGCCGACATAATCATTTACACACCGTTTGATTTCTGCAGCTTCACCCCTTATGATTGTTTTGTGTTCATCATGTTTTCTCCAAACGTTCTCACTGAGAAACGAGATCATTGTGTTGATTGGTAAGGTTAAGAGGTGCTTATGTGACTTTAGACAGAGCCAGCTGTTTCCACCTGTTTTTTCAGTTTAACCAAAGATCTTATTTCAGGATAACAACCAAAGACAAATCGATTCTGATTCCGATTCTGAACACATTCAAACAACCTTTGACGTATAGACCAGGGAACCTTGAAGAGGTAAATGCTGGCTCATTCCAGGGTTTAAGGACTCATTCCTGCAGCACGGTGCAGTTACACAACCTGTGTGCAGCGTGGCAGAGGAAAGTGGTGGCAGTGAGTAAACCGGGTGTTAATCTGGGATTGTGTGAGCCTTGAGCTGCTTCACACTGAGAGATGATGAGAGAGGCGTCAGAGCCATATGTCAACCAGCAGAACATGGGAAACATGAGGAACGAGAGCAGATGAATGTGCAACCAGCAGAGAAACACATTAGTAAGTTGTTGGAAACTTGCCCAAAACACTTATATTTATAATTTCAAAACTAAAATCTGCATTTAATGTTACGGGTAACAGTGCGGAAAGTCACTAAGTACATTTACTTAATTATTAAACAGGGGACCTATCATGCAAAATGCACTTGTGTACGTCTTTTATAATATGTGTCCCCGGTGTGTCTGGGAACTCACCAAGTGTCAGAAAACACAACCCTCTCTCTTTTCCTCCATACCCAAATCTCTAAAAACGGGGCTGCAACGGAGCTGATCCAGACTGATCCAGATTTGAAATATCTCTGATGTCAGGAACGAGGAGCTCCGCCTATATGGCCAACTCTCCACCTATCAGGGGAATGGGGGGTTGGGCCCAAGACCCCAGGAAGTGCGCCGGAGTCTGATGAGAATATTCGTGATGGCCAAACAGCGGTACTACACTTCCTTTAGGTTGCTGGGCCCGGAAACACTTATTCCCATTGACTTACATGGGGAAAGAGTGGTCTGTAACTCGTTGGATACTTTTTTTTAAACTAAATAAACTACCCAGTATGAACGTTTGTATAGCCCTTATTAAAAACATTCGTTCCTCAAGTTGTAAAAATGTGCTAATAACGTTATTCTGAGAGTTATTTGCCTCTGCATTATGAACGCGCATCTAACCCACGGGATCGCGCCGCCCGGCACGTTCATGTTACGTGTTCAGCAATACATGCGTTTATCTTTACCCATGGATGCACAATAACAACGGACCCATATCGCCTTACTGCCACGGAGCTGTAATAATGGATATATTGCACATGTTTGCTGTAATTCATCATTTGTAAAACATTATACTACATGGGCTGTATGATTAAATCTTGTACCGTAAATGTTGTATTAAATAAAGTTAATATTACCGACGTTAGATTAACGTCCCTGTAGCTTATTATTGCACTAAGAAGCTTATTGCACTGTATAAGCTATATAATAAGCTATAATATAAGTATAATAAGCTTCTTATGCAATAATTCTTTCATGCTAAATGAAGCTCTGTTGGATATCACTAGATCCTGTTACAGCGTAATATAAGTACATAACGATTGATGTGTACATTAGCATAATTACTAGCTAGCCGCTAGCTGCTAACTGCCGCCTCGTTAATATCAAATCCATCATAATAACAATCCATTACCATGCTGTCATGAACGCACGGTGCTGTTACGTGTACGCAAATTGACGTGCTTGATGTGAACGAGCATTTTCGTTAAAGTTGCGCATGCGCTATGAGTGCACATACTTCTCAGGCATGCTGGGTAATCTGTGACGTTTCACTCTCTCAAAAGTTGGGGCCATTTTATCATCATGCGCTAATGAGCAACTCTCATAGGAATGAATGAGGCCCCGCCTCCCACGCTGTATCCAGTTCTTATTATACATCCATGGTTGGGCCACGGCCGCTCGAAAGCGCTGTAATACATATGCCAGGCCTGTAAGTGGCGCTGTAGTCTGCCACAAAAGCAGCGAAGAAGACTTCCCGCGCATGGTTGCCCTTCTGTTTATTCTCCGCTGTGGCTCTTTTTCTCCCTCCCTGAGGCAAGCGTTTGCTCCCGCTGCTGTAATTCAATGCAATCCCTCCCCGTCGAGGCAAGCACTGTAATTCTCTCCGGTTAGTCCACCAGCAGATGACAAACACCCACCTCTCCGCCTCTTCCAAGGAACGAGGGGACCGTGCGGCAGAGTTTCAGTTAGATTTGTTTTCGCCGGTCAACATGTCCGTTCAAATTTAAATCTTCCGGACAAAATTAGAAAAGTGCCGGTCAAAGGTCTTCTTTGTTATTTATTGAGCTTTAAAACAAATGAATAACGACTCTATATAATCATATATAAGAATAAAACACGGAGGACGGAGATCTCTTTTCCTCCCCCTCTTCTCCCTGCTGCAGCCCAGCAGCTGATCAGAGCAGGGGGCGTGGTCAGCTGCAGCTCATTTGCACTAAAGCTACGTCACAGAATCAGCCCCTGCAAAAACAGGGCTGGGAAAAGAGCAAATAGAGCGAAATGAGGCATGGCTAAAATGCAGGATCTGTTTGGTATTTTGAAAAAAAAACTATATTTATATACTTTATATAGGTATGGCCCTACAATATATTGTTCAAATATAGCATGATAGGTCCACTTTAGGTGCAATTTGATGTACTTCATACTAGTTGAGTCTCTCATTTTTTTTTTTACTTTACTGTAGTCTTGTGCTTTTACTCAACTGCAGGACTTTTAAGTTGTTGGAAACTTGCCTAAAACACTCATATGTTCCTCATTTCAAAACTAAAATCTGTATTTATGTGGTTACATTTATCAGTGGTGGAAAGTAACTAAGTACATTTACTTAAATACACTGATTAAGTGGAATTTTGAGAAACGTTAGGCTACTTTTTGGAGACAAATATATTTGAGTTTTTACTCCACTACATATTTTTTTACTCCAGTAGTCACCAGTTTCCAGAGGTTGGAGAAGTACTCAGATCTTGTACTTGAGTAAAAGTAGAAGTACTCAGATCTTGTACTTGAGTAAAAGTAGAAGTACTCAGATATTGTACTTGAGTAAAAGTAGAAGTACTCAGATCTTGTACTTGAGTAAAAGTAGAAGTACTCAGATCTAGTACTTGAGTAAAAGTAGAAGTACTCAGATCTTGTACTTGAGTAAAAGTAGAAGTACCAGAGTGTAGGAATACTCTGTTACAGTAAAAGCATTCAAAATGTTCCTCAAGTGAAAGTAGAAAAGTATTCTCATCAAAATATAGTGAAAGTAGCGACAGTGAAAGTAGTCGTTGTGCAGATTGGTCCATTTCAGAATAATATATATGATATGTTTTATAATGATTGATCTTGAAAGTGTTCTCAAAGCTGGTGAAGGTGCAGCTAGTTTGAATGGCTTTGTATACTGCAGGGTAGCTTGTGAATATTCTGTATATATAAATAACTCTTCACGTTCTCCTCCTGATGGTCAGGCTGCTCATTCTTTAGTTTCTGTCGCCCTCTGGTGGTCAGTCTGTTAAAACAGGATCTGATCTTGAAGCATTGTTGGAAATCTAACTTCGATACTAGATCAACTTTATTATCATTGCACAAATAAATGCACTTTGCATCCAACCAGGAAGTGCAAAGAGAAGTAAAGTGCATGAGCTTTCAATGAACTCACATAACAAACAATGTAGTAATAATGTACATAAATGCATAAGTATAGTAAATATATTTGGATAAAGTGATACAAAAATAAGTTAGAGTAAGAGGGGTGGTCCTGCTCAGACACACACTCACACACTCAGACACACACACGGCACCATGGCGGCAGCCAGCAACACCTACGACGTGGTGGTGGTCGGCGGAGGAATATCAGGTTGGTGCAACATGACAAAAACGTCCTCTCTCTCTGCAGGGCACACACACACACACACACACACACACACACACACACACACACACACACACACACACACACACACACACACACACACACACACACACACACACACACACACACACACACACACACACACACACACACACACACACACACACACACACGCACCGCTGTATCTCAGCCTGTTAAGTAACAGCTAACTTCGTGTTACATAACGTTCAGACGGGAGGGGGGTCGTGGATTATTACGGGTTGCATGTGGAAGTCTTTCTGTAAATGCTTGTTTGTAATGTGTCTGAGCCAATTAGAGTCGCTGTGTGCTGCTGTGATTCATGCACGTCTGCTTCAGCATATGTTGTTGTACTCTGAGCAGCTGTCAGGTGATGTAAGGCTGCTTACATCATGCATGTGAGTCCTGCATCAGTTAGAACTGCATGGTAATACCGAGCTATCAGGGTGGATTTATTCTAGTTGCAGCAATAACAGTGTCGTAATACTCTGATCATGGTGAGGCTTCCTTAGAAAGCACACTGTCTCGTTATAAACACTTGATTTCATGAACAAGGGTGGTGTGTAGTTCCTGAGTAGTGATGTGCAGACTGACTTGGTTCCTTTGTTTTTGATTGAAGTAAATAGACGCTTTTAGAACATTATTTCTCTCAGAAGTCTTTTCTCAAAGCGCTCTCCGCCCCTTTAGGGTGGGTTAAATATCTCTCAAAAATAACAACATAGTACTATTGTGATTCCTGGTGTCACTAGCAGAGATTGTGCAGCTCCTCTGAAAGCACACTGTCTCGTTACAAACACTTGATTTCATGTGAAGAAAGGGTGGTGTCTAGTTCCTGGAGACTAGTGATGTGCAGACTGACTCCACATAATCGGTTATTTTGTTTTGATTCTAGTAAATCCATGCTTTTAGAAAACTATTGATCTCAGAAGTCTTTCTTAATAACGCTGTCCGCCCCTTTAGGGTGGGTTAAATATCTCTTGGGTTCTTTAAACTTGAATAATTTAAATCAATTTCAAATATGGCTCTTTTTTTGCTACCTGCACCAAAACATTTGTCCTCAATGCATTACCAGTCATATATAACTGCATTCATAAAGGTAAAACATTCATTATATTGCATTGATTCAGCACGACACCTGCGTTTAGGCAGGCTATGCAAAGCTTAATACAGTGTTACAGAAGTGTTAATGATCAACAATCGATAGGGCATATGTGCTGTGATCGGTAGGTGTTGTAATAGTGAGAAACAACATGTTTAAAATCACATGTCATGCCTCACATGAATAGCTTTCTTTGCAGTTCGATGTCACGCAAATACTGGAAAAAGGTATCACTGTGTTGCCGTTCTTTGTAGGCGGAAACATGACTTTCTAACTAGAATTGGGATCTTTTGAGGTGCTGTAAATGTAGACGCTCCAGAAACCTTTACTGGAGTCTGATTACTCTGAGTCTTTTCTTGCTTATATCTTTCTTACAGTGCAGACGCTTTTCCGCTTGCTCTTGCCTGATTTTCCTATTCTTATTCTCTGAAAACTTCAAGCAGCGGCTCCTGGACATTAACTTATCACTGGGACAGTTCATCTTCGTAAATAGACGGAGGGTTTCAGCCATATTTCAACATTTTTACGACGACCTCAGTCTTACAGTAGCGTGGCCTAGCAACAGCTAAAGCCTGGTAGGCTACTGCATGCTATTTAGCTTAAGCTAGTTGGTAGCAAAATGCCTCCGTTCTCTACAGATGACTTCCACAAACTTATACAGAAGATAGCTGTGTTGGAAATGAAAATGCAACGGTTGGAAGTTAACGTGGAAGTGAATGGACTAGGTTGGAATGACACGACTTTACCAGTGTTGCAAAATAATGGAAAAGGGTATGCTAACTCAAAGCTAGTTAGCAGCTACAAGGATTCCGAGGAACAGGAGGGCTGTGTACCGGGTAATAAATCTACAAGTGGTAGTCCTCCCTGGAACTCTCTGGGTGCAAAGCCTAAGAGTAAATCATTTCCATGGGATTTGGGAGGACGGATAACAGGCAGAGCCCAGCGCTCTGAAATCTGTGATGCGACCGGCTGGCCTGCATTGTTATCACCCAGGAAGAGCGCCTCTTCAACCCCTGTTCCTACTAGGAAACAGCGGTGGACAGCTGCTAAAGGGAGAATTACAAACAATCCTCCTAAACCACCAAGTGTGCCAATCCAGAACAGATACGCTCCGCTGACCGAGAACCGGAGATCTCTTTCTGATGACCTGGATAACCTGTCCTCTTCACACAGCAGGGAAGGACCCTGTAAGTAAGGACCAATAGCTACTCCAAAAGTAAAAGGCTAGAGGGAAAGCTAACGACTGGGCCTGAAACTCTGATTGTGGGTGACTCTGCTGTAAGAGATGTAAAAAGTCTGTGTAGTAAGAACAACACCAAAGTACTCTGTTTTCCCAAGGATGTGGTCTCTGACTTGGCTGAGAAGATCCTGCATATTGGGGCTGAACATCAGACTGTGAAGAATGTGGTACTACATATTGGAACAAATGATGTTGTGAAACAAGAGTCAGAAGTGCTGAAAAAAGACTTTAAATGTCTGTTGGAAACTGGAGAGATTCAGCAGATTGTTTGCACTGAACACCTGGCTTTCAACGGCCTGTACTGACCATTCTGACCATTTTATTGACAATTTTAACTTTTTCTGGGATCGCAGACATCTTTTCAAGGCAAATGGAGTTTGCCTGAACAAGTCAGGAGGGAAATTGTTTATCTCTAACATATTCAACTGCCTGCGTCATCAATCTGTTCCCTCTGCCAAGGACAAGCAACAAGAGGAATCAAAACAGGAGAAAGACACAACACATCGCGCAGACAACCCTGAAGAAGTATCACTGCACCCGCCTGAGGAATGTTCTGATTATGGGAGACCTATGAGACACATGGAGGAGTCTCGACTGCCCGTCACCCCCCCTGTCAACGCCTTTGAGGATACTCTTCATTCATCCCCCAGCTCTCTCTACTCTCCGCTCACCCTTTCACCCTCGCCCTCCCCCCTGGAGTTCGATGACCGCATGAAGGCGAAACGCAGGGTTGGCAACATGTCCTTTACCCCCTGCCCCTCAACGACGTCCACCAAAATCACCGAAGCAGAGACGCACACCATCTCCCCCGGCATCATCACCATGCCTACCACAATCATCCAAACCAAAACAATACAAGGAACATGGAAGCAGATTTCCAAACCCCCCTTTCTACAGTGTAGCCCTCACCCTGCCCTCCTATGATGAGAGGAGCAGGGTGGTGGGTCCTCCCTCCCCTTCAAAGCCTGATAGGGATGTGTGTGTACAAAACGCTGCAAACTCATATCTGCTGGGTCCAGGCTCAAGGGCGTATGGCACTCTCAACTCTTTCCAGGACATGCCGGGGCCCTGCCTGCATATAGCTTTGCCGATATCTGTGTTGATAGGTAATAGATTAAGAGCGGTGAATCATAGAAACAGGAAGCGCTCAAACGTTTGTGTGAGTTTATCACATTTAGCAGTGATTCCATGTCAGCCACAGCTTGTTACAAAAAACATGACTGATAGTGTGTTTCAACAAACTTAAACTAGCTTTATTAAATGTCAGGTCTTTGGCAGGAAAAACATTTTTAATCAATGATTTTATCACTGAGCACAATCTCGATTTATGTTTTTAACAGAAACTTGGATTGAACAAAATAACAGTGCAGCTGTTCTTATCGAATCAACCCCTCCCAACTTTAGTTTTATGAGTCAGGAAAGAATGCATAAGAAAGGGGGTGGAGTTGCTATTCTGTTCAATGATTCCCTTCAATGCAGGAAGACATCTTATGGGAACTTTGATTCTTTTGAATATGTGGCCCTTCAGCTGAAATGCTCCTCTCGAGCTCTGTTCCTAAATATCTATAGACCACCCAAATACTGTGCAAGCTTTGTTGATGACTTTACTGAACTGCTGTCTATAGTGTGTATTGACTTTGACCGTCTAGTCATTGTTGGTGATTTTAACATCCATGTTGACAACCCCCAGGACAGAGGGGCTAAAGAACTGTTTTGTGTTCTTGATAGCTATGGACTGACTCAGCATGTGACGGAGCCCACGCACAATAAGGGGCACACTCTGGACTTAATTATCTCAAAGGGTCTGAATATCTCTAAGGTTGTGGTGACTGATGTTGCACTCTCTGACCATTCCTGTGTTTTCTTTGAGAGCTCTATTTCTGTTCACAAGAATGTTCAAAAAGAGGTAACCACAAAGCGATATTTAACTGAAAACACTAGGGAAATGTTTACTCAGGATGTTTCTTCCACACTTGCCCCTGCTAACATCTCAGTAAATGAGCTAGTAGATCATTTTAATTCAAAAATTAAAAATGTTATAGATGCCATTGCTCCAACTAAGGTAAAGGAAGTGTCTGGCAAGAAAATATCTCCATGGAGAAAGGCCATGAGCGTGAGAACAGAAAAAAGAGAATGTCGAAAAGCTGAACGCAGGTGGCGAAAAACAAATCTCCAGGTTCACTTTGAAATCTATAAAGAGAGACTTGGCCTTTATAATTTGGAATTGAAAAACGCACGACAATCGTTCTTCTCTGACATCATTACCAAAAACAAAAACAACGCACAAAGCAGAAGGGAATTGAGTAGGGACTTGAGGACACACACACACACACACACACACACACACACACACACACACACACACACACACACACACACACACACACACACACACACACACACACACACACACACACACACACACACACACACACACACACACACACACACACACACACACACACACACACACACACACACACACACACACACACACACACAATATATATAGAAATGCACGAAAAAACAAAAAACAATCAAAAATACTCAGAAACAAAACACACAATAAACTGAAAATACACACATATTCTTCCTCTGCTGGCCCGGTGTTTGGGTATGAACTCACGCTTGAGAAAAATACACAAAAAGACACACAAGGTCGATTTCAAGACGAGTAAAATATTTATTTCACATTTTTTTCTGTTTAAGTATCACCAGCTTTGTTTGAGGAATTAAAGACATCGAAGAACTGTCACAGGAAGAGTCTCAGGGAAACACAGATGGAGGGTTGGATAATGTGTGTTTCTGCAGGATGGAGTGTGTGTGCTGGCTTTGTTCGTTCACTGAAGTCAGAAAAACACCTTCCAGAAAATGCTTAAAATGTGAGCTGTGGTCTAAACGTGACTCAAACCAGTGCATGAGCTGATAGAAAGGGAAGGTCATTCAGCAGATAGAGACATCACACAACAAGGGAGACAGATAGTAAAACACTGCGATCACAACACACACACACACACACACACACACACACACACACACACACACACACACACACACACACACACACACACACACACACACACACACACACACACACACACACACACACACACACACACGGCTTTATTGGAGATAAGCAGTTTGATCGTGGGGAGGATTTCCATAGTTTTGAAAAGTTAGCATCTGTCTGGTTCCTTCGAGAAAAAGATAATGATTTTTTAAATATATTTTTGGATTATTGCAGAGAATGAACTCTTATCAGTGGGATAATCTCCACATAATAACACAGATGTATGATTTCTTAAGTAAAAAGCCTACTTACCGCTTTAAAGGAACTATGACATGAGTCACAATGCTAAGCTAACGGCGGCTAATGTCCGGCTGTTCTTAAATTCACCAGTGGGTTATTTAATGAAGTCGTAGAATAAAAATCTCTTCAGCTTATGTTAACCCCAGACCTGTTTCAGGCTAATAACCAAAAACACATTCAGAAAACCATTGACTTTCAGACCAGGGAAGCAGGAAGTGCTAAAATGCTGAGTCATTTCCTGGTTCTTTGACTTATTCAGAGGGGTGTCACAGTCACACAGGCACTTGAGAGAGAGAAATGACACAAAACACTACCATTAAGGCACGACAGATAACTATACTCACAAACACACACCCGTCTTCGGGACAAAAACAGCATGATTCAACACCCTTTACCAGAAAAATCATGTATCATCTCGCTTCAAAATCAGATTCCCATTATGTTACGGGATAAGAAAAAGCCTCCTACTCTGACAGATGATTTCTAAAAGCTCATCATGGATTGAAGTGCTCTCAAAGTGGCCAAAAATGAATATTTCCTGCGAGTAGGCAGCTGTGTTTCTCGACTGTGAATTAGGATGTACTTCTCTATATGTCCGTGTGTTGTTTGTGGGAATAATGCGTCATTTATTCATCTGTTTTCTGAGGTTTATCTCAAAAAGAGGCAATTTTCTGCACTCTTTAATGCATCACAATGTTAATCATAAGCTAGATTTTGTGGGATTTAAAAGCATGAAATGTGTATTAATAGTGTTTTTGGTTAGCTACCGCACTACTTTTGTATAGAAATACATATATATCTATAAATCAAAACGCAGCGACAAAGAGTTTGTGTTATTAGTCTGAAGAAAATACATTCGAATGCTTTCATTACATTTACTAAAAGATAACAGAGCAGCTTAGTAGCCCGACATCACCACTAAATACACATTTTAATAAAAGGATAAGGCTTATTATGCATTTTCTATTCTGCTTTTTTTTTAAATTGACAACAAATCCCATGCATACTGAGAATTAATGACTGTCTCATTAATTTCTGACTTTTTGAAGCCTTGTTAGACCCTTGCTTGTTGGTTAACACAGTAAACATTGCATTTGTTGGGGACTATTTTCAGACGTGAATTTGGTGATTTTGTGAGTCATATCTTAAGAGATTCATTTAAAATGAGTGTAGGATCTTGCAGGCCTTAAAGGGCCCAATTATGCTAATTTTCAGGTGTTCAGGTATTTTAATTTACGTACCTTAAGTAACGTAATTAACTCAAAGTGTTTTCATGGGATTTATTGACAACAAGCTAGCATCCCAACAGCCTTATCCTTAAAACCTGCTCTGTGATTTTGCAGCGGGCATCTCATCAGGAGTAACAGCTGCTCGGCCAGAATAAATTAGCACCTAAAATCAGCAGAGGTAATTAAGACACACACACACCTCTCACACACACCTCACACAAACACATAGAAAGCATAATGAGTCGATAAACTCACATGTAAGACTGAATGTCATTGGCAATGTGTGTACTGTTAATAGTGATTTACATATATTCTGTATACTTTTTATGATTCTTTCCTTCATTGGTTTCACATCTGGACCTCAGACGTGGATTCAAACAATTCCTCTGTCTCACTTTCTCACACAGAGTGACGGTGCGTCAGTGATTTTTTACTCGATACAGTTCACTACTCTGCAGATTGGGACATAAAGTAGTGCAGTAAAGAGTCTGTTGTGGTTTAACTCCGAGGAATGAGACCCTTTTTGTAGATCACCAGGCCGGAGACAGTGGCCACAGAAAGGAAGGCGGAAACTCCCATACATTTCAAGAGACCGCCGACTGAAGGCAGGTTTCTCTCCCAGAAAGTGGTGACAAACGGGATTGCTGGCACTTCCTGTTGAAGGGAAAGGAGGAGACGATGTTAAGGTTGCATATATTTGAGTTTTATTTGAATAGGTTCATAGAGATTTCTCTCACCACAGACTGAGGCTCCGTCTGCCAGATCTGACTCTTGTCGATTTTCTTCATTACACACAGGACCTGCAACAGAAGATTGGGTGTGTTTAAAGAGTCCTCTCCTGCTGATGTTCAGGTGTATATCAGTATGTAGTTTCTCTACTTTAAAGAGTCCTCTCCTGCTGATGTTCAGGTGTATATCAGTATGTAGTGTCTCTACTTTAAAGAGTCCTCTCCTGCTGATGTTCAGGTGTATATCAGTATGTAGTGTCTCTACTTTAAAGAGTCCTCTCCTGCTGATGTTCAGGACTATATCAGTATGTAGTGTCTCTACTTTAAAGAGTCCTCTCCTGCTGATGTTCAGGTGTATATCAGTATGTAGTGTCTCTACTTAAAGAGTCCTCTCCTGCTGATGTTCAGGTGTATATCAGTATGTAGAGTCTCTACTTTAAGAGTCCTCTCCTGCTGATGTTCAGGTGTATATCAGTATGTAGTGTCTCTACTTTAAAGAGTCCTCTCCTGCTGATGTTCAGGTGTATATCAGTATGTAGTGTCTCTACTTTAAAGAGTCCTCTCCTGCTGATGTTCAGGTGTATATCAGTGTGTAGTGTCTCTTCTTTAAAGAGTCCTCTCCTGCTGATGTTCAGGTGTATATCAGTATGTAGTGTCTCTACTTTAAAGAGTCCTCTCCTGCTGATGTTCAGGTGTATATCAGTATGTAGTGTCTCTACTTTAAAGAGTCCTCTCCTGCTGATGTTCAGGTGTATATCAGTATGTAGTGTCTCTACTTTAAAGAGTCCTCTCCTGCTGATGTTCAGGTGTATATCAGTATGTAGTGTCTCTACTTTAAAGAGTCCTCTCCTGCTGATGTTCAGGTGTATATCAGTATGTAGTGTCTCTACTTTAAAGAGTCCTCTCCTGCTCATGTTTAGGTGTATTTCAGTATGTAGTGTCTCTACTTTAAAGAGTCCTCTCCTGCTGATGTTCAGGTGTATATCAGTATGTAGTGTCTCTACTTTAAAGA
The DNA here is from genome assembly GCF_902827175.1 of Gymnodraco acuticeps. NCBI lineage: Eukaryota > Metazoa > Chordata > Actinopteri > Perciformes > Bathydraconidae > Gymnodraco > Gymnodraco acuticeps. The sequence continues at coordinate 26,209 of NW_022992036.1, forward strand.
GTCCTCTCCTGCTGATGTTCAGGTGTATATCAGTATGTAGTGTCTCTACTTTAAAGAGTCCTCTCCTGCTGATGTTCAGGTGTATATCAGTATGTAGTGTCTCTACTTTAAAGAGTCCTCTCCTGCTGATGTTCAGGTGTATATCAGTGATGTAGTGTCTCTACTTTAAAGAGTCCTCTCCTGCTGATGTTCAGGTGTATATCAGTATGTAGTGTCTCTACTTTAAAGAGTCCTCTCCTGCTGATGTTCAGGTGTATATCAGTATGTAGTGTCTCTACTTTAAAGAGTCCTCTCCTGCTGATGTTCAGGTGTATATCAGTATGTAGTGTCTCTACTTTAAAGAGTCCTCTCCTGCTGATGTTCAGGTGTATATCAGTATGTAGTGTCTCTACTTTAAAGAGTCCTCTCCTGCTGATGTTCAGGTGTATATCAGTATGTAGCTGTCTCTACTTTAAAGAGTCCTCTCCTGCTGATGTTCAGGTGTATATCAGTATGTAGTGTCTCTACTTTAAAGAGTCCTCTCCTGCTGATGTTCAGGTGTATATCAGTATGTAGTGTCTCTACTTTAAAGAGTCCTCTCCTGCTGATGTTCAGGTGTATATCAGTATGTAGTGTCTCTACTTTAAAGAGTCCTCTACTGCTGATGTTCAGGTGTATATCAGTATGTAGTGTCTCTACTTTAAAGAGTCCTCTCCTGCTGATGTTCAGGTGTATATCAGTATGTAGTGTCTCTACTTTAAAGAGTCCTCTCCTGCTGATGTTCAGGTGTATATCAGTATGTAGTGTCTCTACTTTAAAGAGTCCTCTCCTGCTGATGTTCAGGTGTATATCAGTATGTAGTGTCTCTACTTTAAAGAGTCCTCTCCTGCTGATGTTCAGGTGTATATCAGTATGTAGTGTCTCTACTTTAAAGAGTCCTCTCCTGCTGATGTTCAGGTGTATATCAGTATGTAGTGTCCTCTACTTTAAAGAGTCCTCTCCTGCTGATGTTCAGGTGTATATCAGTGATGTAGTGTCTCTACTTTAAAGAGTCCTCTCCTGCTGATGTTCAGGTGTATATCAGTATGTAGTGTCTCTACTTTAAAGAGTCCTCTCCTGCTGATGTTCAGGTGTATATCAGTATGTAGTGTCTCTACTTTAAAGAGTCCTCTCCTGCTGATGTTCAGGTGTATATCAGTATGTAGTGTCTCTACTTTAAAGAGTCCTCTCCTGCTGATGTTCAGGTGTATATCAGTATGTAGTGTCTCTACTTTAAAGAGTCCTCTCCTGCTGATGTTCAGGTGTATATCAGT